>NW_010973199.1:3614287-3836114 GCF_000737465.1 Haliaeetus leucocephalus | reverse complement strand
CGGCCCGGCTGGCCGCCGACCCCCGGCTCGCTGGCAGCCTCTGCCGTGTAGTATGGGGGGAAATGAGAGGCGTCTCAAATGGCCCCCGAGAGAAAGAAGCCGCCGACACCGTGCCTTTCTGAGGTGGGGGGTGAGCTGATACTGAAGAGCGCGTTGCTCTTGCAGGGTACTTCTGGTGGGAGCCCGCCGGTAGTTCACAGCTCTCTGAAATTGTTGTTGCAGGCTCTCTGCGCATCCAGGCAGGTTCATATTCACAGTGGTTATCTTCACAGTTACGGCTGTGAGAAACATGAAAGCCTAGCACTGTCACTCTCTAAAATGAAATAAAAAAGGCTGCTTCACCATGTGGGAGCTAAATCTCTGGAGTCTGATTAGGGCCCCGTGGAAAGCTAGCCTTGGGGAGGGAAGGCACGTCAGATTTGTGTGGATCAACAAGTCCTCTTGCTCCCGACACACCCACGCACGATGGTGCCGGTACCAGGGAGGACGTGGGAGCAAGGATTGAGGAAGGATCGGGGGTCGGGAGGACAAAGGCTGGAGGGACGGACTGTCTCGCAGGAAGGCAGTGTCCCTCTCTGCTCCTCTAAAGCAATGGCGGCTGAGGCTCTGCCCACACAGCTCTAGGCCCCGGCTCATCAGCAGTGGCAAGTTTTCAAACCCTTAATGGAAACTCGACAAACTCAGTAGGCCTGCCCAGTTCTCACTGTATGAGCTGGGCTGGGGTCAGCGTGATGAAAGGCTCTAGTCCATTACCAATATTTTGAAGTGCCCGGTCCTCCAGTAGAGGACTTAGGGAAGGATCTTTGAAGCCAGCAGTTATCTCCTGAGTGAAGCAGCTTTCAGAAGGCAAAATTACTCCTGCTGTGGGCAGCAGCTATGGGCTGGACGGCAGTATTAAGTGTTAGGAGTCTGATTTCTGGCTCTAGATCTCTACCAGGGGAATGAGGTGGAGTACTGAGGAAGACCCATGCTGACAAACACGCTGGCTTTCCTCAAAGTTTGGGTGCTAAGTGTAGCAGTCGTATAAAAATAGGTGGGTTATTTACATGGTTGGCTCATGTCCTTAACACTAACTGATACTAGTAGGCAAAATTTGTGAAATGCAGACAGGCAGTCAGGGAAAAGTATGAATGTCAACCTATCGAACATCTCTGGTCACATTTCCTTACTGCAGGAATTGCTAAGGCCAGTTCTCATGGGTACTACCATCACCAGTCACAGGTCAGTGCTTGTGTTCCCAGTGTATCACTGCAAGTAGTGCTAGTCCTGCAGCAGATTAAGAGATAGTTCCATAAAAAATATGGAACTGGTTACTGTAAACTACTTTTTCACTAAGAGCTATACAATGTGCACTCAGATTTGTGGGTGCCTTTTTGTAATAACTTGTTCTCATTCTAATGGCAAATAATAAAAATAGAGTAACACTATAAAAAACTAGATCCCAGCTCCCTCAGCCTCTCCATATAGATCACGTGCTCCAAGTCATTAATCACCTCCCTGACTTTTCACTTGCTCCAGTATGTCTATGTCCCTCATACTGCGGCGCCCAGGACTGGACCCAGCACTCCAGATGTGGCCTCACCAGTGCCGAGGAGAGGGGAAGGATCACACCCTGTGATGGTGCCTTTCTTGCCCCTCTCTGGGCTGATCTACGAACTCATGAAGTTTCGCTAGGCCTTAGCATAAGTGTAATGAGTCAGGCAGTTAAGTGTCCCTTGACCGTACCAGGAACTCTCACATGGCTAAGACAGGGAGTCATGCGGACAGTCTCAAGGACTCCCATGGCCTGGCAAAAACAACAAAAAAATGAAAGTAGAGATAACTAGTTCTCTCATAACAACATTGAGACATCCCAGTCCTCCACTGATAGCCTTGGAGCATTCCATATCTGAATCTTAAGTCATTCTCTGACAGCCCTGGAGTCATCCTTATCTGAATTGTAACTCACATGAAATGGTACCAGTACAGCTGGAATCCCATTAATTTGCTAATGACTAAAGCCAATCATCTCCCGAACCTACAAGCAGCAGTACTAAGGGAGACCCTTTGAGCTCTCCTGGACCACAGCGGGCTGCGACCAGCATCTCCCTCTGAGTGGGATGCCTCTCAGAGCTCGCAAACTTTCCTCTTTGTGAAGATCGGAGGTCTGTTACCAAAAGCCGACGAGACTTCAGCTGATACTCTCCGCTCCTCGAGACGCGACCCTTTGCCCGTTGAGAAAGATGTCGAAGCATTCAACATGAATATTTTCACTGAACTCGAGGGGAATTTTTAACAGGTATACCTCTTCTACTTGCTTATGTATATCTCTTAGTGCCTCTATGCATGTGTGTGTGTACTAACCTGAATATTCTATAGCAAGTGTACTACAAGTTATTGCTTTTCAAATCTATACTTAAATTACTGCCGTGAACTTTATTCAACTGTGAATGAATCTCAGGCTGTTATTATACTCACAATCCCTTTAGATATAAACCATTGACCAAGTCTGGGACTAGGAGTCAATCCAGCCGCACCTAGACTCCAACAGGAGTTTAGAAGGCAAGGGGGTCTTCTCTGAACCTCGTGACTCAACAGGTCTCCCTTACCCTTTTTACATTCCTGATCTCTGTACAAATCACGAGAAATCAATTCTAACTCAATTTTTCTTTGAATATTTCTCTTTTTTAGCTTATTGCACTTTCAGTCTCTGTATACCTAATTTTAGTCACATTCTAACTTAATTTTCCTGTGTGAATTTCACCCATGTTTTAAGTAATAGAGTGAACCTTGCCATTGAATTCTGTGAAGTCATGCTTTTCTATAAATTCCTATTGAACAATTTTTCTTTTGCTAATACCATTGGAAGTGATTCTTTAAGCGATCTAAACCACTCCTTTTCACAACACACCCTTGACCTGCTGGCAACACTCATCCCAGTGCAGCCCAAGAGGCTGTCGGCTTTCATTGCTGCAAGAATGCATTGCTGGCTCGTGTTCTGGTTGGTGTCGACCAGGTCCTAAATCTCTCTGCAAAGCTCCTTTCCTGTCAGTCAGTCCCCAGCCTCTCCTGGTGCATAGGGGTTTTCATCCTCAGGTGCAGGACTTTGCAATTCCCTTTTTTTGGACTTCTTGAGATTCCTGTTTGCCATTTTCTCCAGCCTGTCAAGGTGCCTCTGAACAATCACACAACCGTGTGGTGTATCAGCCATTCCCCCCAAATTCATGGTGTCTGCGAACTGTCAGAGGGTGTGCGCTGTCCCATCGTCCACGTCATTAACGGAGATGTTAAATGGTATTGGTGCCAGTATCAATCCTTGGGTACACCACTAGTGACTGGCCTCCAGGTGATCTCTGTGCCACTGATCACAACCCTCTGGGCCAGACAGTTCAGTTTCCACTACACTTCACTGCCCACTTATCTAGCCTGCACTTCATCAATTTGTCTATGGGAGACTCTGTTGAAAGCCTGGCTGAAGTCAAGATAAGTGATATCCACTGCTCTCCCCTCATCCACCAAGCCTGTCATTTGGTCATAGAAGCCTATCAGGTTGGTCAGGCATGATTTCTCCTCCATAGATCCATGCTGGCTACTCACAGTGACTTTCTCGCTTGGAATGTGTTTGGAAATAGTTTCCAGGATTATTTGCTCCATCACCTTCCCTGAGGCTAACTGGCCCATCGTTCTTTTTTCTTACCTTTACTGAAGACAGGAGTGCTATTTGCTTTCTTCCACCACTTAAAACATCCATTCAAAATGTCTTCCCTAGAGCTGCATGCAGAGGACCTCTAGCAAGGCAGCAAAAGTCTTGCACTTTGCTTTCAGGCCTCATCTTTTCCCACTGTATGTCCTTATTTGGGGAAAAAGATAAAAACAAGAACAATTTAGATCTTGTTTTCTATCAGACCAGACTGAAAATAGAATGTTCTCAACTTGGAATTGACTGCATTGATAAAATGAATTGACAATATCTATCAGCATATCTAACAGCTTAGGATGAACACTCTTATCTTTTGCAGCTACTTTTAACAAAACACTTTATTTGGCATTGTGTGTTTCCATTCTGTAAAGCTACTCTCATCTAACATTATTTGAGTTTTTGGTTCTGATTGCTTGTTGGTTCCTAGTGCTATTTTTTTGTCTGGTGCATTTAAATGTAGAGTATCTTCTTCTATGTTTTAAACATTTCTGCAGAGCACAAAAGCCACCCTTCCTGAATCCCCTTTGTCTACTTTACTGATAGTGCTACCATGAAACATAGGTGGTATCAGTCTTGTAAGAATCAGTCAGAACTTGTCCCTGAATTCCTCAGATGCTTGTGTTCAAATGCTGCTGAGCCGGTTAAGTACACAAATGTCAATGCAGAATGTTTATGTTCAAATACCTATAAGCTCAAAAAATCCAACCACAACAATGAAAAGTTGTTCATTAGTTCTCATTAAGATAATCTAACCAAACCCATTTTATTTGTACTTTGTCTTCACTTTGTCCAACCTCAGCACAGATTTATTTACAGTTGCATTCATTCAAGTGCAATTTTTTCTGCCTAGATGTTATATTTTGCCTAATTTAGTTTGTAGAGCATATTTATTTTAACAAAATGGTGTTAAGAACTGGACTATTATTTTTTATATGGCAATGAAATGAGGATTTTGTCAATAAAGCTTGCTTTTGGGGGGATAAAAGAAGCAGTAAAAACAGTGGTGAAAAACTCAGTTTTGAACTGATCTAAGATTTTTATTTCAAGATGCAGATAAAAATTTTTAGCTATGTTTACAAATCCTTCATTTGGGAAAATATGTGGCTAAAAATAAGGTGTATAAGAATATATTTATGGTCAGTAAAGATTTCCTATTATAGAATCAGTGTCTTGTAATTCACTTATAAACTGTCTTTTGGTCATAAAATTCATTATTATTTTGAGGCTCAGTAGTTCACAGTAATGAGTTTTAGCTTCATGCAGCTCATTGTCAGTTTAGACGCACTATTTTTCCCTAATGCTTTGGATTACCAAATCATGTGATTAAACAAGAATCTCAGTTTATGTTATTTGTAAGCAGGTCCTGGCCAAAGCCAGACCTGACAGTGATGTTTCTAGGGTGCTTTGTAATTGCATTATCATGGGAATATACTACCCCAGGCAGCACTGAGTGGTGGGTGAAGTACTGCCTCTCCCTTTGCCTTACCTGTTGTGACCACCTTTGTCTGTATACCATGAACTTGTCAAAAAAAACTTGAAAGCATGAAAGAATACTGCCACAAAATTACAAAACTTAAAAGTAAAGTAGAAGAAATAACCACATTTTTGTGATTATTTTTTAAATAATATGATGGTGAAGCTGAGCATGTATTGCTTTTGTGGCCTGGCTTACAGTTTCTGAAGTCACCTGACTATTGACACTTGTCAATTGATATGTATGAGGTTTTGCCCAGGGAAGAATAAATAATGGAGATGCTGTATGGGCGTGTGGAATCGGTAATGTGGTTTTACAATCCACCTGGAAGCATATAAGTTTGAAAGTGCAAAAGAGCTTGCATTCTTTTCGTGATGAGCAGTGTCCAATAGATCTTCATAATGACAAATTTGTCAGCATTCCTGTGCTACCAGTGTGCAGTGCTCAGCTCTGTGGTGTGAGAGAAGTTTGTGCATAGCTCATATATTTCCCAGTCCTCCAGCTTTTCCATGCAGCAGATTATTTTATTCCTTTGTGAAGAGTTTGCAGGAGGTGGCTAGAAATTCTGGAGATTTCATTTCTGGGATATAAATTCATTTCAGGATGCATTTCTTCCAGAGGCATGTCAGATGGTACCTCTCCATTAACTTCAGGTATTGTGGGCAGATTCAAGTATTTGGATGAGAATTTTTAGAAAGAAACCACTAACTAACATTGTGGTGTTGGCCACACCTACAATGGGTTTGGCAGTAGTAACCAAGTGTTGCAATGAACCGAGCTCTTCAGCTTGTATTGACAAACAAAGCTTTCCCTGAAAACCAGGCTTGCCACCTATTTACTTCATAATGGGTCTCACTATAGCACTATAGAGGTGGTGGAACTCTCTGTGTAAATATTCACACAGCTTTTTTCTGATGCCTGAAAAGATGGGATTTGGTTTTTTGGTCCTCTCAACCACGCAAACAAGTGGCAGAGCATTCACAGGCTTAGAAGATGGAGAAGACGTTACATCATGGTTTTGTTGCGCTCTTGCAGCCATCATCATGCTGTTACTCTGCTGCAAAGTCTTTCTTGTCCACCACAAGCTCTTGCATTTGCAGGCAATGATGGAATATATTATTCTCCTCCTACTTAAAACAAATGCCTTTGCTCCACTGATCTATATCAGAATTGCAGAGCTTAGGAAAGCGTTACTCTCAAACTATTCCATTTGATTTGACTCCCTAAGAGTAATCATTGAACAAAATGGCCTTTATGTCCTGATATTTTCTTTTGGCATGCTGGAACTGGATGCCAGTGTTCATGAGCTAGATAGGTCTCAGACAAGAGCATAGGGAGGACTAAAAAGCATCCACATGCTTAATTCCTAACTAGCTTTTCTAGTCCTTAGGAGAAATTCCCATCCTCTGCCCAGGTGAGTCCCCAGGGACAGCTGACCAGGGCAAGTGGTGTCAATAGCTGATCCATATAAAGAAAAAAACTAAGTTAGATCCAAGTATTTCCACATGTAGTTTCCAGTTTTGTAGCTCAGGTTTAGTTCATGCATATGTATGTAAAGGTACAGAAATATATGAGAAAATGCTAATCATATGTCCTGCTCTAACATTTTGGAGGCACTGCATTACTCACAAACTGTGCAGCATCAATGTAATGAGCAGGTTATTGCTAAGAGGCCAGATTAAATTTATGTCACACCATCACTTAGTACTAAAAGCTATTCTAAAAAATGGAGATTTTTTAATTAATTTGATTCAGGGTAGCCTTGTGTCTGAAATGTAGTGTTGTTCTCCACACCTTAAGCTCAAGTAGTTAAGGCAACCTGATTTTGCAGTGTGGAGTTGAAAAAGTGACATTAATATCACCTTTAAAATTCTAAAGAAATATCCAAATCCATTTTTCTTAAAGGAACGTTTCTACCCACAAGAAACCTCTCTACCCTGCAACCTGTCTTTATTGGTGAAGGACGTTAGGACCATATACACCACAGAATCTATTGTCCTGTTAGCTTAATAATGCCAGCAGAAATCTTAGAATTAGTCTTGTTATAGGTTAATGAACTTCTGAATTAGCAACATCAAGAAATGTACAGAGCCATAAAGTAGCTGTTGTTTAGCCATAATACATTAATACTTTCATGTGGTTGTTATCATAAACACACAGGTAGTGTTATTTTTACTAGGGATTGTTAGTGCTTTCTAAAATACTTGGTTTCTCAGCAAGCCCAGATGCCACAAAACTTGCTGATGTGTGCGGAGTGGAGTCTTGTGAGCAGTGCAGTGTAATGTGGTATCTCTTACAGGATGATAACAGTGCTGCACGTGCAACACTGCCAGGCATTGCTAGTGAGTTCCAGTGGATCCTGTCACGTCTCCGGAGGAATGTGCTTGCTTAAGCCCTGTTCAGGTCTATAAACAATAATAGAAAGTAGGCTTGGAAAGGATCTTAAGAAGTTATTAGGATTGTACTTCTGCTCCCAAATAAGATCTGCTACACCTCACTCATTTGTGACTGATTCTTGTCTCACCTTATTCTCAGTACCTTCCAGTATTTCATCTCCCTGGCCAAACAGTTCCAACACTGAACTACTTTTCCATTCGGAAAGCTTGTCTTAATGTTACCCTAAGCCTCCCATTGTGGAAACTTGTGCCATGCATGGGAGCATGCAGCCTATCCTCTGTTACTGCTGCTTGAAAGATCCCAAACCCCATCCCTGCATGCCCTGCACTGTGTTTTCTCAATTCCTGGGCATGCAGGAGGACAAAAGCTCTTTGCCTCCACTCCCTTTCCTACAGGAGCTGTTCTGCTCAGTCTAGACAAGGGCAGACCTTAAGAGCTTTCCCTCTGTTGGAGAGAAAGACCCTGAAGGGAATGTCTCTGGGTGCAAGAGGGGCTCATCTGGAAAAAAAAAAAAAATTATGTCCATCTTTTTATGCTGAAGAGAAAAGGCACTTGCAAATGGGGCCTGACCTGGTTCTCCATCTGATACCAGGGCATGGAGAAGGAGGCACAGGGTGGGTTGTCAGGGAGGCAAGCGGAGGTCAGGCATGCACCGAGCCAGGCCCCATCCCTCTTCCAGGAGCTGCTGCCGGGTGTGCTCCTGCTGAGGACTCGTGGCTGGTTTTTGGCTGGAGCAGAGGAGACCAAGTGGCTCATTCTTCTGCTCCCTTCAGCATTGCCTTGGAGCTTGGTCCTAGTCCTGCAGAGAGGAGGACAGGAACGAGAGGGGACAGTGACTGGGAGATGCCGGGGGGAAGAGCAAGACAAGGAGTTTTCAGCCTCTTGCCAGCAATGAGCTCGGAGCCACTGAGTTCTACACCATGTCCCTGAGCAATTTAAACCTTTTAGTCTTGTCTGTCTGCAGTGAACATGGAAACCAGTTTATCCCCTTCCTATTTATAAAAGGTTTTTGTATAAAAAGGAATTCTCTCCCTCCTGCTCAGCTTTCTGTGGGCTACACGATCCCTCAGTCTTTCTCTGTAGGCAATGGGTGCAAATTCTGATTATCCCTGTTTCTGCCCAATTGAAGTACACTTTTCCTGAAGTGGCACTCTCAAAGGTAAGCCAGCCTTACCACATCATGCTGAACAGACAGAATACTTTATCAGCTTACATATGACCGTCCTTTTAATACTTCCAATGGCAGAGCTGCCTTTTTTCCCCTAACGCTATGAGGTGAGCAGCCACCGATGTCATTCTGCTTGTGTTAGAAATATGGTCCCGCTCTCTAGTCAAAGCAGGGATGTTGTGCAGTGCTATTGCCGGTGAGAACGGCTCTGTGGTCATGAGAGGAGAATGGGTGAGGTGGGGAGAACAATAACGGGGATGCAGGAGGGGCTCAGCCTTTCCAAATCCTCCTACTCTCACCACGCAAGCCCACAGTTTTGCATACCGGCCACTTAAAAAATATTTTGATGTCATTATTTTCCTGTTAATTTTGTTTCATGTGTGAGCTCAGATTCCTGGCTGTGTACATAAGTGATTAATTAACTAAAAATGCAGCTTCTGTGGAATCTTGCCAGGAACCAGGCCTGTAACTGAATAGTGCGATGGATAACTGCTTGCATAGTTCAGAGAGATCCTTTCTTGTTTGTTCTAAACTCTGGACTTCAGTCTCAGTCTAGTCACCTGCAATGAATTTGTCCTCCTTTAAGGTGTATGTTGGATTTCAGGTGGATTGAGAACATCCTTTTCATATCTTCCATTCCATTTGTTATGGAAATGAAATGTCATTTAACACAGCCCTATTCTGCACCGCACTGACCGATGAGTGGAGAATCAACCTTATGGAAAAGAAAACAGATTAACTTTAAGCATCGATGCCCTAATGTCTAGAAAACCAGCCAGAGTCAATGTTTGTTTGTCAAATTCTGAATAATGAAAAAAATGGTACAGAGGTTCATTAACTGATATTCTAAATGATTCGTGTAAAGGAAATATTCCTAGATGGCAAAACAAGACTAGCTGTTTAATCAAACCATTCCACTAGGAAGATGAGAGCGTTTGGAAATTTCTTCAAGAGTTTGAAATGGCAACAAGAGAACCTTGTGGTTATGACCAGGTCTTCCCACCGCATGCAAGGAAACTAGCTTGGTTCAAACCATTATGGAGTGATATATGGTAATTTTCTGTTTCGTGATGAAGGGAGTGTTTGAACACATTGGCAGACCTTTTAACAGCATATGGTCAAAACAAAAAGAATCCCTCCTGTCATGGTTGAAATCTGCATTCTGAGTACTCGGACAGTCAAAATCTGCTCAGATGCCTATGTATGAGCTTGAATTTGACATATTTTCTTCTAGAAGAATTCCTTGCAAACAGCTTATGTACTTGATTGCGCAGAAAAATGTTGTAGAGAATACAGATAGAGGCAGCTGTACTGAATAAACCCAAAGGCTGTGCTCTGGGAAGGGCAGAAAGCTCATCACTGTGATTAAGCTTCTTTGAAAAGCCTTCTAATCGTACCCAGTTGTCCATGTTTTGAATGTAAATCCTGATAAGTTAGGACTGGATTCAAAGTCAACTGATGACAGAAATAACCCCTTTTTTCTCTTCAGTGGGCTTTTCTCCATTTGTTTTCCAAAGGCTCCTAAACTCTGCCCTGCATTTGAACTTGAATGAAGTTGCTAGTTGGGTATGCTCGAACATAATCATTTTTAAACCAGGGATAAGAGAAGTCTTGTTAGTGTCTGGATTTATCATTTAGTAAACCTTCTTATAGCCTTTCTGAAGGGGGATATTTTTAGACTTAGCAAGCTGGAACCATTTTTTATCACTCATTTTTTTAATTACTATTCCATGGCTAGACTTGAATCAAATATTTCTTTAGGTTTTATTTTGAACCAGCCCAGTAATTTAAACCATGTAAGTGGAAGTGACATTGCACTCTTTTCTCTGCATCACCATGTGAAAATTTTCTGCTTTCTCATGCTCTCAGGCTCTTGGTCTTCTAATGTGATGCCTTGGGTTAGCTGAAGGTCTGATTTCAATATAGTTGTTTTAGTACAGTTTCAGTGCAGATTTAATACAGTTCAGTTTGTTCCTCACAGGTGACCTGACTATTCCTTTTTCCTAGAATTTTTTGGTTACAACATGAAGTTGCATTATTCATGCAATTTGCTGCAATCTTAATGGTATCTGGGTATGTTATCTTTAACTTTGTCAACTGCAGTTAGTATATTGAGTGAGAATTCAGCTTTCATATTCCCCCCCCCGCCCCTAAAAACCCCTGCCCTTCCGCTTGTGGAGGGAAGTTGAAGTGGCTGGGCTCTAATGGCTTGTCAAAAAGGAGGTGGTTAAAAAGAATGCAATGTGAGTCTGGCTTTTTCCAGATATAATGATTTTAAAGGCAATATTATTATTTGGGATCCTGGATTCCTGAGAACTTGGGCTTGGTACTATTGCATTTGGCTGTATGCATCTTTTTATAGTGTCACATTGGCTCTTCAGTATTCTGTCATCTTTCCACTGTCATTACTGGAGCTGTGTTTGTAGTGTCCTGGTGACTCTGTCAGGGAGGATGTCATAAATTCACTCTTCTTATCATTCAAGACAGGCAAGATTTTGATTTATATCTTGAATGAAGCTCTGACGTGATTTTTCTGGAATTACCAACTTTCTGTCTGGCAGTAAGGTGAAAGGAGAGCTGGAAACATTTGCCAGATAAATAATTCTTGCATTTGCTTTTAAAGTAAGGACATATGTAAGAGCAAAGGTAATATTTTATTTTCCTTTTTTGCATTTTTTCATACATATAGTAGATATTTTAAGTAAAGTGGGCATTTCCCAAATACATTTTTCAATTAATTCAAGTGTTTTAATTTAATTCTACTTTTTTTACAAAAACTATTTTTAAGAGAGTAGAGCCCTAGATTAAAACATGTGCTTCAATACAAGTTTATTGAAATATATTGGACTTAACAGTAGCTAATACAAGCAGAAGGTGACACACTTTCTTCATATTGAATGTGTTTAAATATTTGTGTTAAACTAATTCCAAAGGCAAACAACAAATATAAATATAATTTCTTTTTGCTGTCCTGCATCTTGCAATCAGTGCTTTGGATTACAGCCTTTGTGGATGGTTGCTAAATCATGGCATGAGATTAGTGTTAAATGGAAAGTTAGCAAAATGAAATGGCAGGAATTATGCCAAATTCACCTGCCATTCCTTGCTACTAGGTTTTGCAACTGGGTTTTTGATCTCCAGCACCACCTGCCTGATCACCTGGTGAAGGTGTGATCTTAGAGTTTTGATGTGATGCCTCAACACTGTTATCCGTTATCAGGATACTGCACTGGCTGTCCATTGGTTTCTAGTGGAGTTTAAGATGTTTGTTGTAAATCACAAAGCTGTAAGTGGCCTGAAATAGGCCAGTGCGGGAGAAGCCAGCAACATGCTCTTAATGGCCTAAGACAAAGAAAACCTTTCTCCTTCTATGCCACTCAGTGGTGACATTTCAGGAAGGCTGCAAGGATGTAGTCTAATGGGATTTTTGGATGCTGTGCTTCCTAAAGAAACAAAATCCCGGACATAAGTTATTCTAGAAATCAATTAATGTTTCAAAGCTCCTAGGATTTCACTGTATGGACTTTATTGTTACTGAATCACCAGGGTGCCTAGTATTTAAGGTTGTATTTTAGATATAATAAAACATAATTGATAACAATAATGTAATTTAAAATGTTTGTGTATGATACACACAGAGACATACATTCTACATATGCCTTTTCCACTATTCAGGAGGGTACTTCATTTTACGTGTAAACTTAGCCCTAATCAAGCAAGTACCTACAAAACTTTAAGATTGTTGAGTTTAATGAGAATAAAACCTAGATTTACAATCAAACACATACTTACATGGGTTCCCAAAGAGGCATTTTCTTTTTTTTAGGGGATAAAATATCCTTTCCTTATAATCAGATCTGCATTAGTAGGGGGAGTCAGGGTTTGCATACAAGGTCACTGTTGATGAGTTGGACATTCAGTGGTCTCACAATGCTTTATATAATACTTTAACAAACAAAGCATTAAACTCAGCTAATGCTTTGCTTGCCAGGTGAGAAAGAGCAAAAAGAAATTGAATTTGTTTAATTTTTTGTAATGCTGTTGGAAGCAAAAAAGGTAGGGTCTGGGTCTTACTTACACAAAAGATTCTTTATGACATTTATGCCTAAAAATGCATGAAATGAGAGTGAACATTTAGACCTCCTTTAATTACAAGATCCCTTAAATAGTGGGGAGTTTAACTGGAAAATAGGATTGCCAGTCCTTGCTATCATAATGTGTTGGGGTTTTTTTTCTGGAGCTTCTGGAATCACCAAAATAGGAATGAACTGTCATGGAAGGAAAACTGAAAAAGATAGTAATATTTAAAATTGCAGAGAAAATCTTGAAAATATGACCCTACTTCATCTTAATGGCCCAGAAGCCAAGAGACAAATAAAATGAGATTTAAATGAATTTTTAAATATCATGATTGAGAAATGAATCTCAAGTATTTTGAGACCTCTTACATGAAATTTTAGTACTTATTGGAAGCTGTGATAATAGAATATGGGGAATATTCAGCATCCTGATCATAGACTTTGTAGTTAAATGGAAAATTTGCTGAAGTGAGTGTGTCAGAACAATGTCCTTTCCCATTCCCAGAGCTCATTCTGACTTTTCACATATATAGAAGGTGCACAGTGATAGATAATTCTGCCAGGCTATGTTTTGTTGGCAAAGAAACATTTTTGCCAGCAGAGAAGCAGTTGCACTCACTAATCTATACAGAAATATCCATAAGATGGTGCTGTATCTTAAATCTGACCAGAGTCATTTGCGTTGAAAAATAAGAAGTATGTTGCAATTGTAGCTTAGAGCTCTTGTTATAAGCTGAGTACTGGTAACAATTTCTTTGGCAGGCATATTGCAAATGTTAGTTTCCAGTCACTTCAATATGTTAATTTACGTGTATTAAAATATTAGTCACAGCATCTTTGTTCAAGCCTGAAAAATGTAAAACCAGCTGAAAGGTAGTGTCAGTGGCGTTCGGGATATGAGCTGCCAGTAGCTTGCTTTCACAACCGAGTTTCATTCTGTCCTTTTTTGCTAAAGGCAAGTGATGGTCCAAGGACCCCTCCAGACATGGATTTAATGGAAAGAGACAAAACGGTGCACTGGGGGTTCTATTTAAAGGGGTAAGATGAGTGATAATGGCCAAATCTGGCCAGCAAATGAAAAGATTGTGGGAGAAATGAATCTGAGACATTACAACCGCCCACACAGGCAGCAAGAGCAGAAATTTCATGTGCAGCCAACACAGAGTATTGCAGGATTTTGGTGAGAACAATGGTGTCAAATGGAGGACTGGCTGGAGAGCAACCAATTACAGCAGTATCCTGCTGGAGCCTGGGCAGTGGATTATAGCTCAGTAATCGCCTTCCCCCACATCTCATGGCTGGAGTAACGCACAGCCAGGGCTGAGCTGCCTGTGGTGCCGTGGCTCTCAGCCCAAGCCTGCCAATTTGCCGACAGGAGGAGGGAAAAGAGACTGCCAGAGAGGGAAAAGGGTGTCACATCTGCCGAGGTCCCTGCAGTTCCACATGTATTTCAGCTAGAAGGCTACAATCCTCCAAAGACCTTGTTGCACTGCGAATTTTGCCTGCATGAATCATTCAGGTTTTCCCATACATTTTTCTCCCTGCTTGTTTCTCTGAAGGGGTGAGATGACAAGAGGAACCAATCAGCTGATAAATCTCTGGTTCTCAATATAATTTATTTCAGTTATGCATTTACTTCTGGAGTTATTTCTACATAGTCTGAGTCAGTTTTTCTCCTTGAAAACAAGAGTCAGGGAAGACACAATATGCAAAATGGCTAATGCAGAAGGAGAGGAAGAAGGAAAGATGGGTTCGGTGCAGCATCATGCTGTAGGCAGTAAGGAAAAAAGCAAATGGCAGATGAATCATCCATGGTCAAGGGAGAGGGAGAGCACTTAGTGTCAGCAGTGCACCTGAGCTGAGCCAGGCTAGACCAGGAGATGGCATACACCAGTAAGAGACTCATAACATCTTCTATCTGTTTTTGAGGGATTGGGATTCTCTGCTGATACCATCCTCCTTTGCCTTTTTGGATAAACCTGTGACCCTGCTGATTCCAGACCTGGTAAAACTCTGATTTCCTCATTAGAAGGATAGAAACTCCTTTCCAGCTGGCTAATTAATTTCATTCACCAGTAAATGTTATGTAGAAAAGCCTGTATGCTTATACTCCTAGAATTGGTCCCTAGATTGCAAAAAGATTGCAAAAAAATCACTACTTTTGGTGAAAGACACAGCACAAACTTAAAAGATATTCTTATTTTTCTCCTTGCTATTTAACTGTTAAGCAAAAACTGAAATATCATTCTTAATAGTACATGATCATATGATAACACCTGTGTGCAGGCAGACTGGTTCTTGAACCTGTTCAGATGATCAAGGAGGAAAATAGGGAAGCATAAGCTACTTATTGGAGCTAATATAAATTGGAAGCTAAAAAGATACATATATAAAGCAAATGTAGTGTATGCCAGATTATTCATGAGATGCTATAGGATTAGTTTCAAGAGGCTACATGCTAACGTAAGGCTAGAACTTCTACCTTGCATCATGTAACAGATGCTGTCAATATATTTTGGATTACTTTAATCCTGTGAATTCTTGTTAACCACACTTCAGGAATTTTTCTTCCTTCCTATAGTGCCATCTTGCAAGCAGCATTCTGATTGCTTTCTGGTGTAATGATGCAAGACCTGATTATAGAGACAGCCAACTCTGCTGATGTGCTGTGTTATTATAATGCCACCTGATACCTCACTCATTTGATACATTAGGTAGTGTACTACATCAACAAAGCAAAGTGCTCACATCATTTCTACAAAGATGGAATGTTTCAGTGGCAAGCATGAATTCAGGGTAAAAGCTCTATATATGCAGCAGTGCCAAAATGCCCCTTGGCTTTGTCTTTTTCACTTATGAAACTTGTTAGATAATTCAAAAACCAAGAAGACCTATTAAAAAAGAGATGAACTCATGAACTCCTCCATTATGATCTCAACATGACAGAATTCTTGGTTTGCTTTTTATATATATACCATCATCAAAATAAGAAAAGGAAAAGAGTAAAGTGTTTCCAGAATGTATTTATTTTATTGTTTTATAAAGCAGCTGTCTCCAGGAGAGCTGATGACCGAATGCTGTGGTTTCAGTAGGTATATAAATGACATACAAACAGAAGTGACTTCTAAAATGAATTCTAACATATGCCATGAAAGTCATAGATGCTTGCAGTTAACAGTCTTTCTGACAAGCAAAGGCATCAGAGAGTCACATGAGGAATAGGTTCCCTGAGCAAAGGTCCCTTCTGGAGAGACATACACCTACAAGTCCCATGCAACAGCAAGAGCAGAAGCAAATTGCTCCTCTGAACTCAGGTTCTGTGACAGAACATAAAAGGGAGGTAATGAATCAAGGAACTGGATCCCATACCATTAAGAATATTTAGGTATTATCCTTTGTTCCTGATGTAGAGAGTCTTGAGGACATCCGTCCTGGTTTCAGCTGTGGTAGGTTAATTTTCTTCCTAGTAGCTGGTATAGTGTTACATTTTGGGTTCAATATGAGAAGAATGTTGATAACACACAGATATTTTCACTTGTTGCTAAGTAGTGTTTAGACTAAGTCAAGGATTTTTCAGCTTCTCGTGCCCAGCCAGCAAGAAGGCTGGAGGGGCAGAAGAAGTTGGGAGGGGACACAGCCAGGGCACCTGACCCAAACTGGCCAAAGGGGTATTCCATACCATGTGATGTCATGCCCAGTGTATAAACTGGGGGGAGTTGGCCTGTGGGGGCATATTGCTGCTCGGGAACTAACTGGGCATCAGTCTGTGAGTGGTGAGCAATTGCACTGTATATCACTTGTTCTGTATATTCCAATCCTTTTATTAGTATTGTCATTTTATTATTATTAATATCATTATTAGTTTCTTCCTTTCTGTTCTATTAAGCTGTTCTTATCTCAGCCCATGAGTTTTTCTTTTTTTTTTTTTTTGATTCTCTCCCCCATCCCACTGGGTTGGGGGAAGTGAGTGAGCGTCTGCGTGGTGCTTAGTTGCTGGCTGGGTTTAAACCATGACAACATCCCAGGCTGGAGTACAGTCTGCATCTATTTTACACACTCTTACAGTGGCTCTGTAATTCCCCAGGTATCCACCGTGACCACAGCTGGGAGATATCTCACGGCATTTCCATGAGGTTCCATCACTTACACCGTTCCTGTCCTGGACTGCAGTGTTGTGTCTCTGCTTGGCCCTGCCTTGAAGAGAGACTGTGTCTGCGTATGGGACAGGGAAGGAGCAGGGCCTGTTCCTGCAGGTTCATCACCATGGCCCTGCTCTCCCTGAGCCAGACTGCAGCTCTGACAGTTGCCCTGAGAGGCAAAGAGGGCAGGTGTCCAAGAGAGGTGGGACAGCCTCCTCACTGAGGTGCACACAGTGTACCTGTAGGTACGCAACACGCCTTTCACATGTGGCCACTTCTTCTCCCTGGACAGGTTCCTTGTTCATGTTTGTAATTCATCATGTCCTGGCTTGTTGCCCAAGCTCCTCCAACTATGCTGTTTCATCTGGAAGCACCAGTGGTTTTGTGCTGGTGGAGGTCACCTGGCTGCCTGGTGCTGCCTGTTTGACATCCTTAGCAGGCTGCTTGTAGAAAGCAGAGACTTGTAGCTGCGTAAAGGTATAATGATGTTGGACTCAAATCCTCTTTGGAAGTGGACTGGGGGCCGATGTTTGAGCATCCTTCACAGCATCTTTTTCATGCATGTATATGACCTCTCTGTCGCAATCTTTCTGGGAAAGGTCATTTCTGCGGTACATTTGCTTCCTCTACAAGTGGAAGTCTGCAATGGAGAATTGCTGTCCATTGCCTGACCATAGGCCTTCTCCATTTTTTTTCACCTTTATCTACCACCTTTACTGCACCCAATTGCGGTGCTTTCCCTGCAAGGTCATCAGTGGTCTCCTATTTGACAGTTGTGATTCAGTTTCCTGAAAATGCCTTCCCAGAGGCACTCCTTCCAGATGGATGGAAAGTCACTGTCATCTCCAAGGGGCACCCTGGGCAGAGGGATCCTGAGTGCTGTAACAGGCTGAGCAGCCCTGAGCCTTCTCTCCTTTCCCTCAGGCTTTCATGCCTGAGTATTCCTGGTGCATTTGTCAGGCACTCCTGTGGCTAGATAGTGAGGATGATGAGGGAATTTAGCTTTCAGATGGTAACTGAGGGGCAGCTACAAATATGGATGCGGCTTTGAGCTAAACTCGTTCCATTCTGAGTTAAGACCATCCCGCAGAGGTGGCTGCTAATCTGCTTGTCCCTGTGACCTTAGCAGTCAGGGCTGCTGACACTGGGAAAGTTCTTCCTATTGCCAACCACCAGCAGAGCAAAGGAATCTCCGTCTCCAAAATATATTGGCTTTTATGTCCATTGTAATGTGAGATCTTCAAGCTATGTAGAGGACAGTGATCCCATCCCAAAGCCACTGGACCCTACAGTTACAGTTTCATATTGCTAGTCTTTCCTGATGGTTCAGAAGGGGCAGCTTGGTTTCTGACAAGCTGTGGCTTGGTGGTCTGGTGGAGAATCGTCCTCTCTCTATGTGGACAGAAGACTATCATGAATTCACAAAGAACAACCAACAACCATCCAGGCTACCCAATACTGTGACAGAGCAGAGGAAACGCAGGTGCTGAATTGGTTGTGGAAAGCATGCTTAAGATTAGAAATATTACAATGGTAATTTTCAAAGTGCATATAGACTTCCTTAGGGAGGTGGGGGAACTAAAGTAGCTTGATTCCTGTGCCATGTTATCTGCAATAAAGTGCAATCCTCTGCTGAGGTAATGACTGCATCCTGCTCCTGAGTCAAATTCTGCCAGCACAAGATTTGCAGAGCACTTGGTACGCAGACTTTGCACTATGATTGGGGTAGAGAATTTCAAATTGTCTTTAGCAGATTCAGCATAGTGGAGGTTTCATCAGGTGCAGTGTGGGCCTGGGAGGCTACAGAAGGACTCTTCTGAGACAACGGCTACAACGGGCTAAGGGAGCCTCATCTCAGAGGAGCAAAGCCTGGTTTGTGCCATGGTCAAAATGTCCTTGTTCCATCTCTTCCACCACTTTCAGTGTAATAGCCCGTAAGTGTTGAAGCATGACTAGTGCCGAGAGGCTCAAAGGGGGACTGGAAGCTGCCCTTTGTATGTTTTCAATACACTTCACCTGACACCCCAGCTGAGAACTAATTTGCATGGACTTTAGCCTTACAAGGGAAAAATACAGTGAAAAGCAGATTTGCTGAATTGCCACTTAGAGAGTACACTTGAGCAGAACTTATTATGCTCATTTGTCAGCTAATTCATTAGGGTTCACGTCATGCCGTCAGGGTGCTTGGCTGTGTTCTGTAATGGCATTTTTTTCCTCTGCTGAACAGCAATTTTGCAATTGCTGCATCAATTATTACAATGTAAAATATTTGATATGCTATTAGATGAAAAGTAAACTTATCTTGCGCTAGGAGTTGCATCAGAATGTAATAAATACACTTGATGCTCATTGGGCTTTACAGAGAGAGGCACTTGAGAGAGCAGATTGTCTAGAATGAAACTACCATCTGGAAATCTTGTCTGAAGCCTGATTACAATTGAGGTTTAAAGGGACACTTTTTAAAAAAAAAAACAACACCAAAACTTATTTGAAGGAAATATATCTATGGGTAATTTGAAAGCCTAACTCAATTTCAATAAATTCTGATAAAGTGGAGGTGTAAACCAATATCTCATCTGTATCCCTCGCATATCTAATGTTCAACAGGATGTAAATAAGTTTATAAAATGCTCCACAGTATCTCAGATAACTTTATTTGCATATAAAGAACACTGATCTAGGTTATTTGAAGATTTTTAGATGTGATAGCAAAAGATATGGTTTGTGTATTTTCAGGGGTTTGGGTTTTTTTCTTGAAAAGCCTCATGCAAATTAGGTTTGTCAGAAAAATAGCCATAATCCTCCCTAGAAGCTATGAGCTTGAAGAAATTTGGGTTAGAAATAACAAAGGCCCAGAGATGCAAGCAATCATGTGATATGCTATTACTGAGGAAACAAGGTCTATCACAAATGTTTGGTTTTTCATTATGAGATTTTAATAGAAAAATGCAAGTCACAGCCAAGCTCTCCCAGTTTTTTGGCAGTAGTTCTTTAAATGACCCAAATGGCCCAAATTACACGTGGTTTATTCTCTTCTTTGTCTGTTCTCCAAGGAGAGAAATGTGTGAAGCGCAGTGCTTTGTTTTGATAGGATTATTGTTTAAGGTTATGTATTAATTTATTTATTTAATTTTTATTATATAATCTGCTGTTTACTTTAAAAGAAGGTGATTTTGAAGCTATTTTCTCCACAGTTGAAGCAACAGGGTGAAGTTTGTGGCTTACCTTACTGCCTATGGGTATACATATATCACACTTTCATAGGCCTGAAAAATCTGAGTTCTCCATAATAATTTAGGCATAAAATTATTTTGTCCCTGAGGTATAAACCGTGATATTCATCCTGGATTTTCCATCTGGTTTAGGCCCGTATCATGGAATATTGTTAAGAAAAGTATGGCTCCTGTGAACCTGAACAGTACTCTGTGGGAAATCAGTGCTGCATGTGTATGCAGTGGTGTCGTTCCCCAGTTACCCACGTTGTTGGAGGGATGGGCAACTGCACTTTGTGCTGCTGACCCGACTGCTTTCTGCCAAGGCGGGTTGCTGTAGCCTGGAAGAGACTCCATGAAGGTGTGTGTTAAGGGAGGCCAGCTGTTGCTCTTGGGATGGAATGGGGTCTCCCAGGCAACTGAGGCCTGTCGGAGATGCTGGCTGTGAGAGTTTAGTGACACTGAGAAATGAGAGAGCATGCCTTAGCAACAGGCTCAATTGGCTGTAATGAGTATGTACTTCTAACCGCAGACGGCTGCACAGAAAATTCCTCAAAGTGATTTCATCTACCTGCTAACATTGTCCTGCCTCCGCTGGACTCAGAGCCAGCCTGCTGGTCCTTACACAGCAGAGAATATGCCTAAGGACCAGGCAATTTACTGATACTGACGTGATCAAACATTTTGAAGGATAGCTAGAGCTGTGTGTCATCTGCTTAGCGCTACCATGCATGTCTGTGTCTATGGCTCACCTACTGCTAGCATGTATGCGCTGATTTGGATTCCCAGTAAGTGTTATTTTCAACAGCATCAATAGGCCTCATTAGGGACAGGAGAGAGGTCACAGGCAAGTGTAGAAGACAGATTAAATAGCAAGGTGCCCACAGGGCTGGCTTAAAGAAAATCTTTAATATAGATTTCTTGGTGCTAGTATTATCACCTAGACAGTAGATAAAACTGATATGAAGATGTATAGTACGGACACCATCAGGACTGGTTGCACCGTAATATAGATGCTTTAGAAAGAGGGACAACATACAAATATTTTTAAAAGAGATTTTTCATTTAATATTGTGCATACCTGAATCAATTCTTCTCTGAAAACAGTACCATTCTCTCCCATCTCTCTGTCCTCTATCTAATTATTCTCATCATCTACCTCTGAGCTCTTTACTTTTATAGAGTGTCTTTTGTGGGGATCGGGACACTGGAGCCAGATGCATCATTCTGTCAATTCAGAGAACTGCATTATTATACTTTCGTTATTACTTTCCCACCTGCTCCTTTTGAATTCTAGCAATTTGTTTGCTTCTTAACTGCTCTCACAGACAGATCAGAGATTTGTATTGCACTGTCCACAATGATTCCTAAGTCCATTTCCTGAATGGTTACAGTTAATTTAGAACCAAGTAGTGTGGCCGCATGGTTCAAATTGTTCCTTCCATTGCTTATTAACCTCACATTTATCAACTTTTAAGAAAAGCTTAATCCTTTTACCATTAATTAGATTGCATGAACATAAGAATGGAGAAGATGTATAAACTTGTATCATTTTAAGAAAGAAGGCATTGAAAACTCAATTTTAAATGAATCCCCTATCAAATCAGAATGAAACTCTGCTACTTACCGTGTGAAAGCCAATTGCTTTTGCTCACCAGCCTTTAGAAAGTCTTTGATTGCCAAAAAAAAAAAGAAAAAGAAAAAGGGAATTTTCAGGTTAACTTCAAGAGACTATTTGTGTAGCCCTTCTAATATAAGAGAAAGGGCTGATAAAGAATGACACATCCAATATATACCGTCTGAGTTAAGTACAAATATTCCAAAGGTAATATATGTAATTGGGGTCACATTCCCTAACGACTGTCTCTATTGCCCCAAGATCAACCTGCTTTCAAATTTCTGTTGCTTTTTCCTGATTAACATTCCAAATTCTGCTCTCCCTCACCATTAAAATTCTTGCCCAAGGCAACTTAGTTGCTCATCCTAATACTCTCTCTGTTCACATCAGCATGACCAACAGGGTGCTCCAAAATTCATCTCTATCACCAGGCTTTCTAGTCACATAATTCCTAAATTACTATCTTTCCTCTTATTATATAAAACTGAACCTTCCCTTTGAAGCCTACATAATTTTTTTCCCAAGAGAGCGCAAAGCTATCTCTTGTGCTCCTAGTTATCTCTTGCCTTTTCTGTTCCTGACACTCTTCCAAAACATGGCAGCGGCACAGACATGAGCAAAGCAGAATTTGACGTGCAGAAACATTGCCACCAAGCAACACAGCTGGAAGAAATCAAAAGGATCATGATGTGATTCCCAGTCAACAGGTTGCCTTTCCAGCGGTGGCCATTTGAAAAATTGCCTGTTTCATTGTAAAGCAACATTTGATATAGAAGTTGCAGAGATGCTGTCATTTTGCAAAATTATTTTCACCAGGATAAAATGACGTATAAAGAGATACTTAACTATGTGAGCTTTCCATGCTTAATTTTTACCCATTTGATCAATAGACTCCGTTCTTCCAGACTGCATTAGACTGCTTTCATTTCCGAGAAGTAAAAAGGCAGTCATATCACAGGAGAACTATGTATGTCATTATTATTTCATTAGACATTGCTTTTAATGTAATCATATAAAAAATATATAGTGAAAATTCTGTGCTGCCAGGGATAACAACTGGCTTGTCAACTTTTCAGAAGCGTTACCCATGGAAAGAAAGAAAAAAAGCTAGCCTAATTTTTAAGGTAAGAGTGGTAGGAAATGGTGAATATTTTTATTTTTTTAAATTGTCTTTATATTTGTAAATGTAAAAATCTCTTAGTTTGACCCACATGATATTCTTGATATATCATCTGTCAGATTCCCAACTGGTAGAAATTAATTTAGCTCACTGAGTGTAGCAGGTCTGCATTTTTTCACCCTAGTTGTATAACTTACCCAGAGATAGAACATGAATGTAGAAGGAAGGCAAAATGTCATTATTATTAGCACTGTTCTGATATATCTGTTGAAATTATGAGCTAAACACTAGCTGTAAGCCATGGAGGGAAGTCTAGAGCCTTCACAGCTGCTGTTCTGGAGTTGGTGAAATGTCTCTTGGAGTATGTGTGACCAGTCAAACCCCTTCATATCAGTTTTCAACTGCCCTGTGTACAATTGTGGAAAATAAGAGTAGTTTGATCAGATGGGTGGTTGATGCATTACAAATACTTTTATAAAGGATAAGCAACAAACTCATGTAGGTCCATTTTCATATCTACAATCAGTTAGAAAAACTCTATCAATCAGCTGAATTGCTGACTGTCCCTTGGATTAGTTGCTTAGTCAGGTTAATAGGCTTCACAAGCTTCATGGGTCAGCATTGCTAAAATACCCCAAGAAAAAGACTATGGCAAGCTTTGAAAAGGTGGACCTAGAAACATCAACATAACTGTTGTTTTAAGTAAATACTGGGTTCCAATTGTAGCAGCTGCAGCAACAATGTTAAGCCGCTGCCCCAGTGTTGCAGGATTCCCATGTGGGGTGCTGAGCTGGTTTCTGGGAATTTACATATTTCCCCTAGAACTTCTTCAGAAGTCAGTGTAGCTTCTGAGGTGAGCCCTCTGAAGCATGTTGCTGAGCAAGAGGGCTTTGAAGGCCAACAAGAAGGCAGTGGAGCTCACTTCTGAAGTGAGAACACTGCTATGGGTACATACTCACTGTTCTGCAGGGAAGGCTTGGATATCCATATCATGTGAGGACTGGACCAGTTTGGCAATTGAGTGCTTTTGCTTTCAATAAGCCACTCAGCTCATTATTCTCCTGGAAGGATTAGGAGAAACCCTTCCCTGGGAAACCTCCCAGATATTGTTTTCCTAAACCTTTCTTTGCTCACATAGGCTTTTCCCGAAGTGAGGATGATAGAGACCATAAACCTCCCAGCAGACCTATTCCTAAAGTAAACAAATAAAGAAGAACAATATTGTCAAACAGACATCTAGGAATTGGACAGTTTATATGGAATTAGCTCACAGCCATCTGGCTTTGAAATGAGGAATTGGCTGGCAGTTCAGCTCTAAAAGAAACAAACAGTTCTGGGTATTTCCCCCTCACCTTTTATTTTTTACTTGTAGGCACAGAAAAAAAAATGATAATCAGTTCATTTTGACTATATTGAAGAAACCTGTCTCTCACAGTATCTGCAAGGAAGTAAAAGACTACAGAAGACTAAATTCAGACTGAGTTGCCTCCTGTTTAACTTGTAATTTTTTGTAATGACTGTTTATGACTTAAACAAGCCTTTTTTATTATATATCAGTAGCACGCTGTTTTGGGTTTGTGTGGTGGGTTTTTCGGTAGCGGGGGAGAGGCGGCAGGGCGGGCTCCTGTGAGAAGCTGCCAGAAGCTTCTTCCCCGGCTGGGAGTGGGCCCCGCCTCTGGGCCAGGCCGAGCCCGCCAGCGACGGCGGGAACACCTGAACAGAGGGAAGAGGGGGGACCTGCCGCCGAGAGGGGGTCGGGATGGGAGAGGAACCCCTCTGCGGACACCAGGTCAGGGAGGAAGGGGAGGAGGAGGCTGATGCCCCCGCAGCCCGCCGTGAGGCAAGATGGCAGGCTGAGGGGAGGAGGAGGCTGATGCCCCCGCAGCCCGCCGTGAGGCAAGATGGCAGGCTGTCCCCCCCCAGCCCACGGAGGGGAGCGGGGGAGCCGGTGCCCGCCTGCAGCCCGCGGGAAGGACTCCCCTTGGAGAAGTTGGTGGAGGACTGTCTCCCGCGGGAGGGACCCCAGATCTGCCCAACTCTTCTGTGTGGAGTGAGCAGCCATGCCAAAGGGACTGACTATGAAGTTGTGGGTGACACAGCCCTAATCCTGCCTGCCCCAGTCACTGGAGTCTCTTGATCATTGTTACTCATTACTCAGATATTGCCAGCATGCCTACCTCCAGCCTTTATTCTCCTTATGCCTCCTGAAGGAAGGAAGCAGTATGATATGGAAGATGTCAGGGCTGTTGTGTGATCGGCATCCTCCACTCAGCTCATGGCCCGTGCTGTCCATGGGTGGTGGCTGGCCTTGGCCACAGATGCCCGTCAGGCTGGCTCCAAGGTATGTCTCCTGTGGCCTGAGAGCTTGCCCCTCTGCTTTCCTCTCCGCAGTTCTTGAGAGAACATCTGATGTTTGATAAAAAATTCACACTCATGCTTCTGTATCCACTTTTTCAGGTCATACACTAGCTTCACACAACATTCTTCAGGCATCGGGCCTTATCCAGGGATTAAAGAAGTCAAAATCTTTTTTACCGACTTTACTGGTTTAAGTCTGGGCTCCTTGCTTTGTTTAGAAGCTCCTGAGATGGACTGGGGAACTGATAAGGTCTTCAGTGCAGTGTGTGATAATTTCTTTGGTTGTGTGTGGCATTTTTTCAGTGATGTTGCTTTTTTTTTTTCATTCAACCTGCACATCACTTAGATTGCTTGAAGACATTAGACTTGATGATTTCTTTGCAAAATGAAGTGGAAAAACATATTCAGTCGAGGCCAGCCTCTGAAGAAACCCATTGTTTGCAGTGGTTCAATTTAATTTGAAACATATCACATCAGTTTCTATTGTTAAGTTTAGTATTTCAGCACTATGGAACCTGATGAGATAAAATTGCATTTTCACTGTAAAATCAGATTTAGCTCTTTGAGTGATGAACTGGTGAGGGAT
The DNA here is from genome assembly GCF_000737465.1 of Haliaeetus leucocephalus. Taxonomy (NCBI): domain Eukaryota; kingdom Metazoa; phylum Chordata; class Aves; order Accipitriformes; family Accipitridae; genus Haliaeetus; species Haliaeetus leucocephalus. Next base: position 3,810,284 of record NW_010973199.1, on the reverse strand, counting down.
TGTATTTCATTATGTATATTGCAAAGAAAAGAACATGGTTTGCCACAAAATAGTGGCTTGGACACAGTCAGGTTTTCTGTTTTCCTTTTTCTTTTAGTATACATTTGTGTGTGAGTGGTCTTTGGGTCATAAAGTGCTAGTGTTTCTAAATTTTAAACTCCCTAACTTTGCCAATGAACTTGAATCTACAAAATGGTTACTATGCTCTTTTAAAGTGTTATGTTGTTTTCATAACCTTGGATTTTCCAAAACTCTGTAGCTGAATATTGTTGTTTGTTTAAGTGCAGTGTGATTAGCTGTCCTTGAAAATATCATCTGTGGCAGTTTGATCGTGTAGCACAATGCCAGGAGTTGAAGGACGCAAGAACATCCTCTACATCCACCAGCTATACTTAAACATTCTGCAGCAGCTATATCATTTCAGGCTTTGATTTGGGAAAATATGCCTAAGAAATACAATTAAGATAGATACATCTAGTTAAAAAACACTGGCCTAAGGAGATGTATGAATTCATGTCTTGGCATTTGCATAAAAACATGTTTAAGTGTGTATATTTTCCCGGATCATGGCCTTAGATTTATTCCCACTAATGTCCAGCAACTGAACCAATGTTAGACACCTAGACTTGGGAGGCCCAGTAATCCCTTTAATAATTTGAGTCTGCCCATTAATTAGGTTTACAAACTCCTTGAAACATTGCATGACTTAGATTTCTTTAAAACTGCAGAATCCTCAGAGTTTCCAAGATGAACATGCTTTCAGTAACAAAATAGGTATTTATTTGTTTATACACAATTTCAAATTGAGGTTTTATAGATCCGAATGCAGAAAATGCTTTTCTATAGGTAAAACTTCTGAAAGGTTGATAAGCCATTTACTCTAGATTTTAAATTTTTTTTTTTAAATTTAATTAATTGAGCCACAAAATCTATTCAGATATTAACAACATAGTTCTTCTGTGATATTACTGCCTTTTTATTTGTAAGAACTTAAGGAAGTTCAATGCAGCCTGGAAGAATTCAGTCTTTTGATTTGATGGGTAAAAATTAAGTATGGAAAGCTCATGCAGAGTAAGATTGATTAAACTAGCAATTCCTTTTTCTGTTCCTGCTTGAAATTTGTGGGAGGAATTTTTTTTTTTAATATTACAATTGCCAAAATGTCTTTAAAGATTGGACTTGATGATTAGAAAGCTTCCTCAGAGAATGAAATGAGCTGCTACAGATTTAGGGCTGTTTGCCTTAGACTAATCTATTAGCAAGTTTGTAAAATACAATGCTGTTAAGCAGACTGAGGTGAGTACAGCTTGAAAGTCTGTTTGAGAACACCATGAAGTCTAACAGCTATGCACACCCTCAAGCCAGCTAGTTTTGTTTGATTTACTCCTCCTTTCTTTCCTGTAGCTGCAGCTGTCTCTGGACTCTTGTAAGGCACAGTAAGTTTCTCCTCAGTAGCACTGTCTACATTGTAACAATACTCCTCAGTGCTGAAAAAAAAGCATATATGGAGAAACTCATCATTAAATATTAAACAAAATAGCTAGACTGCATTTTTATTCATATAATTGCCAAGCTTATTGTCTTGGGATACAATTCAAAGTGGTAAAATTTCATCAGAAAAGGCAGATAGGTGACTTATCTGGGTCTGTATATCCTTCTAACTTTCACATCCAGACTGTCATTTTGTTCTATACAGATGTCCAATTCATGTACCATACACACACAAAGTGATGGTGACAGATACAACTGCTATTTGACAGCCTGTCCCAGACATTAATTTCCTTCTGCATTAAAAAAAGTGTCATCTGAATATCCTCAGGACTTGCTTCTGCTAAAATTAACATTTATAGTGGTTGGTCCACAGAAATTCATGCCAGTCAATCAGAGTCCTTAAAATAGTTTGATATAGAAGGCATTTCACAAAAGTCTTTTCTCCAAGACTGTCTCTTTCTAACGCCCAGATGGCATTCTTTAATGAATAGCATTGAGAGAATAAAGTAACCATGTTCAGGAGTGAGGATTCAATGTCAGATCAATTTGCAGAAGAACAATTAAGAAAAATTAAAACGTGGCCACAAGCAAACAATGGCAATATGCCTTTCTCTGAAATCTGACCGGCAGGATGTTGTATAGAACAACAATGTGAAATATAGAACTGGATTTCCTAAGAAGTGCTAAGTACTATTTTATTTCAGGAAACTAAGGGCTTCTCAAGCCTTATTTTTCCACAGCAGGAATTTCTCTGTTGGCTGTCTCTTACCCCTGAGTTGAAGTATTCTACATATATGATGGTTTCTATGTTTGTCGCACCGTTTCTGTGCAGCTCTACTTCATGCACCACGGCTCTTCATTAGCTAAGCAGTCAGAGACAACTTTAACACAGGATTGCTGTGCAAAAAAAGACCAGATATGGTTATTATTAAGCAATTACAGGCCTGGATGTCTCAGCCAATTACCATGATCACAACCCTGTTCTGCCTATTGTATGCAACCGCCCTACCTCAAGCTGTGATCTTGTCAGAGCTCATAAGCAAAGCAGAGCAGGACTGGTGAGGCAGCAAGATGGATTTGCTCTGGAAATAAGGCAGAAAAAATAATACAAAAGGAATTGGTAATTCAGAAGGTAGGGTCTCATACATTCAGCCTTGCTAATTTACAGAATTTTATCCTGAAGCTTGTGGTAGTGGCATTTTTCTTGACTCCTGATTTTCTAGCATAATAAGGAAAAATAGGTTTTAATTTATTAAGGAGTTTCTAGGTAGAGAAAGGAGGTTTGAAAGATATCCCAGCTGTAGGTACTAGATAGTAAACAATGCCTTCCTACATTACTCTTTTAAATACTCTCACAGTCTTGATGGTTGACTCATGAACTTTGAATGCCTGGGAAAACATGGAGCACTCTGCAGCATTACCCTTCTGGTGAGACATAGAGCCACAGTGCTCACCACCAGTGTGCTATTTCCATTTCTGACCTTAGACTCCCCACCTCTGCCAGGAGTCCTGTGCTTCAGGAGGACCTTGGGCAACAGGCTCTCCTGTGCGGAGTAAGTCAGAGGCTGTATTTTTCTACAACATCAAACCAGAATAACCCTTCATTGCCATAGGAAAAGCTATCCCTGCCACTGCTTCCCGTGCCTGCTGCTTCTTATCCTCACATCATTAGTTCCCTTGTACTAAGTCAACCTCCTGTCAGCTGTACAACAAAGGACTTAGGATTTGAAGTGGGTTAAAACACACCACACCAAAAAAAAAGGGAGAAGAAAAATCATAATAAAACCCCCAGAGAAGCTAGTTTTAACACAGTTTAATGGTCCCAGAAAGCTTATTTTACAAACTGTCCTCACAGCCTTCTTCAACAATAATAACAATAATGTCTTATCTTAACAGCAAAAGCTATGTATAACAGTATTGCAGTGAAAAAAAAAAAAAAAAAAGCAATAACTGAATGTTCCTCTGAACATCCAGGAGTGACCCATCGCCTAACTGGGTCTGACATGTGGGATCAGAGACTTGAAAAGAGGCTGCTCTGCATAAATGTGTGTGCTCTAGCCCCAGCTGGGAGGCAGTGTGAGTGGGACGTCTGGTTTTCCTGCGTCGGACCTGATGGGCCTGCTGAGAAATGCTTTGCTCCCAGGCAAAGTGCTGGAAGCATTCTATCAATTTTATTGAACTGATTTCAAAGATCTTCGAGTCGTAATTTCTTCTCTGTGCTGCAAGGCAATTCATTCTGCGGTTAATTGTGGGCACAGCTGAATAGTTTACATTAGGACTATAGTAATAGCATGGCAAAGGTTTGTTAAAGAATAATGTAGCTACTAGAAATTGAAGGTGCCTTATTGTGAATACTGGAGGCACAAAAGTCCCCAGGCAAAAGATTTGATGAACCAGACAAATCCTTTGTCACATAACAGTCTGCAGTATTCTTTCATGTAGTAGAAAAAGATACTTCAGAATTCTGAATAAATATAAGAAGTCCTCACCCACTGTTTTGGCTTTTCTATTCCAGTTTAAAAGACGGAAGTGCTAGAATGAGATCCTGAAAGTTTTGTATTTGGCATGTGGCAGATTGTCCCTTTGCCAAATGTAAACACATCAAGCTCTCCGTAAAGACTTCCTCACAGCTTTGGCAGAAAAGAAAAGCCAAGTCTGAGCTGGAGGTGAGGGATGTACAAGATTATTGTGTATAGTGACAGAAGCATACCAGGAAATTATGTTAAGTATAAAGATTTTCTGTCCCACCCCCCATGCAATCTGAATTACATTAGGCCTTCTCCAACCCCTGGACAGACAAACCCTATAAAGGAAAAAAGTTGTCAAGCACAGACATTAACTTTGCAAAAAGCTGCAATGATTTAAGAAGTCATTAACCCATAAGCGTTTCTTGCAGCCTCTGGGGATACTTGCTTCTCAAGCTCCTCTGCTGAACAGATGGGATCACACAAGCATTCTCTTTAGAGCAACTAAAGAGATGATCTGAGTTAATTTGGCTGATTCTGCCTGAATTGGATGATGAACAATTCACCTCTCATTCCACTAGAGCTGGAAAACCCGTGAGCTCCAGCTGGCACATCCATGCAGGTCTGCAGCTCCAGCTGACTCTGCAGGCGCAGGTCAGCTCTGGGCTTTAAAGTATAGTCTATAAATTTGCCCTAGGTCATTAGCAAAGCGGAGTTAAATCCCTGGTTTTGTTAATCGGAGATCATTATCTTGGTTCAAACACTGCACTGAGAAAGGTCAACATTTAACTGTTAACATTTTTGTCCTTTGGATCTGTCCCTTGAGTTCCTCTGTTTCATACATACAATTACTTTTCATGTATATAATTGGTTTTGAATGTCCCTCTGAATGACAGGGATTATTGCTTTCCTCTTAGACCATCAGTCATATTAAAATTAGTTCATCTTAAAACCATTGACACTCACATGAAAAATAGATTTTTAATATAACTGTCATTGCTTAGTGCAGCTTGATTTTAACTGACACTCTATAATGAATTAAAACATTTAGCTAATGAGAGCATATCCAAGACTACCAGAAGAGTAAATATGGTGTAGAATTACTTAAACCATTTAAAGCTACACTTTGTTACAAAGCATTATTCTGCTTGGATTTTATACCAGTCTGCACTTGAGTGTACTGACCTGTAGGTAATACCTCTTCATATCTAAAGACTGTCTGCCTGATTATATATTTTTAATCCATAGTTTCCTTTAGGTAGCCTTATGATAAATAAGGGCTTCAAAATTCTTCAAGAAAAGAATAAAAGTTATTCACATAAAAGAATACTAATCTTGGCTTTTCTTCTGTGTTCATACTGATGATGAAAGCGACTTCAGGTAGGACGTAAGGTGTTCCACTAGACAAGCAAACGTATTTCTATGTGCAGCTGTGCTAAGCAGAGCAGTGCCATCTAGTCGCCTGCGAGGCAGCAGTTCTTGGTGCAGCTGTGTGACCTTAGTGTGGGCTGTAATTCCCCACAAGGTCATAGAATCATAGAATCAGTTCATTGATGTTATGACTTGGTTTTATGGTGGCCTTCTCTTAAACCGCTGTTATATCAGCAGTAATGAGGTTGTTTCAGATGAATTTTTCTTTGTACCTTTTGTTGAACACCCTGACCACAAAGGAAATAGAGCTGAAAAACCATTCACAGAGTTTTAAATGGGTGATTTTGGTTATAATCAAGCATCATCATGGACCTGCCACCCTGATAACACAAAGTAGATTTGCTTCTGTGAGCTTATATAAAATCCCTATTTTTTTCTTCACCTTATTGGATAAATTGCATTCCTTTACTTAGCAGAGAGCAGTCCCACACAAAACAATGTATTATCCCAGTACAGAAATTAAGAATCTAGGAAAGCCTTAAGACTAAGGCAGTTCTCCTGCTGCATGACATAACTGCTTTTCAGTCTCATTTCCTTACTCTATCTTATTTCTTTATCTTGTAGATTTAATTAAGTCATCCAATATTGAATTTGATGAATATTTTAATGGACCTTTCCTGGGTTAGTTTTATAGAGTACTAAATGAATCTAAACTGGTAACTCTAAAAGGTTGGAGCAGAGATATCTGTGAAAAAGCCCAACAGCTGGAATCACTCATGTTGACTTGAGTGCAGATTATTTATTTTTAATTTTAGAAGGTGTAATACATCATAACAGGACTTTATATACAATTTGTGGTGAGGAAGGGATCCTGTGATTAAGTGACAACACTTCATTTTTCCTCAGCTAAAGATGTACACGGTAGGAAATAAATGGTCCTTGCATACTGTAAAACCATATTCAGACCAGAACCATGTTATGCAGATTAAAATGAAACATACAATGCACAGAGTGATTCCTGCTCTCCTTTGATCTGGTTTAAATTCAGAGAGTCTACTGGGACCATTAAATTCAGCAACAAAGGAATTAGGACTCAGATCTTGAAACATTTATATTACTTCCATCACCATGGTGCCCAGGAGCCCAAAGCCCTGGTTCAGACTTTTTTATCCCCCAAACCAGAGCACATTAAAGGTGGCCTCTCAAGTGTGACATAAGAAACAGCAGATTTGAGACAAGGCAGGGCAGTGGCAACAGCCGGTGCTGACCACCATTGCCGGAGGTGTCTGTTGGGAGTTTCGTGTACGTCTTAGCAGGGAGACAACCCAAAGGTGCCTCCTTGAAAAATTAGCAAGCGCACGGTGGAAGCTGCTGTTACGGGAAATCAAAGCTGCAAGTTAACTCCTGACACTGAATAAGAAGTTCAGGTGGAATAGGCAGAGGCTGGGAGGAATTCAAGACACATGGTGTGTGGCTGGAGAGCAGCAAAAGGAAAGTCCATGGAGAAACAGAGAGAAAAGCGATGTTGCTGTAGCCACAAGCCAGAAAGGTGCTCCTTGAATAAGAATTTTGGTAGGTACAATTGGGCAAGAAGACACATGTCAAAATAAGCAAAAAATATGTCACAGCAATCAAATATTGAGATCGTAAGAATCTGACCAAATATTTAGCTGCAGGATAGTAAGAGATCATAATTTAGCAATATTATTTAGAAAAACTGTTGGCATTTCGGAGTTCTTGCCAAAGGTGCCGGCTGTGCTATGGGTTTGACTGACAGGCAAGATGGAGGTGGTTTCCATGGTAATGACCAAAGGTGGAGGAGACATAAACATAGACTATCACATTAGCAAACTAAAGGGCAAACGAAGCTGGAGAGGATGGAGAGCTCATGAGAAGTCATTAAGGCTCACAGATTTAAAGTCACAGAGAGGTTGAGAAGAAAAAGTTGATGAGCCCAGGACGGGCAGCCACACTGAGAAGATGCGGAGAATGTGGTAAGGAGGAGGTCAGGGCAGAGCAGAGCAGTGCTTCCTGAGAACCAAGGCAGGTGTGTGGGCCCCGTGGCAGCTGGGAAAATTGTAAGCAAAGCTGGGGGCTGAGTGAGGAGCTGAGGGTAAAGCAATGAGCACAGAGTCGTCAAATGAGCAATAGAAAGCCCTGTAATCACCCAGGGTGAATGTGACAGATTATTAAAGGGGGTGTAAAACAATATCGAGACTGTGGTAAACTCCTGAAGTTCAGCGAGGGGTGTAGACTCGTTCTTAATTAAAACAGGAAGAACTTTAACAAACTAGCTGAGAATCTATGGTATTCCTTCTAATGGACTGGGAGACCTGGTGGGAAGGTCACTGGGTATCAGCTACTAGTTGGCAGGCAGGTAGGGCAGAGCACTTAACCGAGGGAAGCAGGAGGCCCTGGAAGTGCAGCATCTAGGCAGGTGAGACCGCCCTGACATTTCTGCTCAAGTAGAGATGCTACAGCAAAAAAGAATAGAAAGGATTTTAAAAGAAATTTCCACTTAGACTCCAGAGAGACTGAAACACTCTCCATATGTACATGAAGCTCCTCTCTGAAGGCCTCAGATATGGAAGCAAACAGAATTGTAGCCCTGCACCCTGTGCAGGACTAATGGGTGGATAAATGCCATTGACTGCAATAGAGCTTTTTGGCCAAAGAGCTTTGTGGGCTGTGAAAATGCGAATATCCTAGAAGTCATTTTTTCCTGCTGTGAGAGACTGGACAGAGTGAATGCCTCAAACACCCGTCGTGATGGACAGATACCAGGGCCTGGCTTTTGTGGTTGAGGGAGGGAATGGAACTTGCTTGTGAGGCACTGCAACAAGATACAAGTTCTGCATAGCAAGATGACATGTGAGGGACTGAAAGAGTTAACATCTCAAACATTGTGGTGGGGCAAGTTCTGCCTAACAACAAACCGCAGGTGAGAAGCCAGGTCAGCACAGGACATCAGCAACAGGACGCTGAGGGTGTGCAGGACGAAGCACAGTTCTGTGTTCTGACACGCTGAGCGGGGCAGCTCACCATGCATGGCCAACGTTCAAACAATGGTCATGCCTGCAGGGAGGGAGAAGTTACTCCTCAAATGACCCCCAAGTCCACTGACCCATTTCCTGAAGGTTCTGAAAGCACAAACCGTGCATGACACCTGATTAACCTAATGAGTTTGAGTGCCCACCCGAACGAGGGGCAGGGAGATGATAAAAGGGCATAAACTGAAGCCCGACATGTGCGCCCTCCAGAACTGACCCTCTAGACTGGAGGGACCAATGCTGGACCCACGACCAGTGAAATCTTTCTCTTCTCTCTTTTCTCTCTCTCTCTCTCCCCCCTCCCCATCTCTTTTTCTTCATAACCCCTACACTTCACCCCTTTAGATGTAAAACTTTTGACCAAGTCTGGGACTAGGAGTGGATCCAGCCGCCCCTGGGCTTCTCTCTGAGAAGGAGCCTAGAAAGCAAGGGGCTCTGAACCTTGTGACTCAGCGGGAGGGCTCTCCTTATTTTCTTCCCTGAATTAATCCCCAAATAAGCAATGTTTGGTGATGTATGGTTACCATGTGTTATACAGTCTACTGACCTAGTTTCATGCCAGTTCTTGTTGTGAGAAACCATACCACCTACTGTTACACCTTCCAAGTTCAGGCTGCTTCTGCCATAAATAAAACATTCAACTGATCGTTTGGCGTCGCTTCACCTTAATTTAGCCCGAGCGAATTCCGAACTCACCAAGACCCCTCCCTGCTCTGTCCAGCATGGGTTGTGACACGTGTGTCTCTAAAAGGTGAGAGCTTCTTTAAGTGGAAAGGGTAGAAAGAAATAAAATCTGCCTTAGTGTTTGTAAAGACCGTATGATAACTAAAGAGCTATGTCTTTCCTGTGTATGACGGGGAAACAGACAATGATAATAGTAGTAGTAATGACAAAGTATGGGTAGACTGTATACATATATCTGTCCATGTATAATATGTATAATATGTGAATCTTGAGATTATGCAGTCCTATGCTTATAAGGGACCAACTTATCAGCTAGTGCAATTCTATTAACATCCGTCAAGCAACACATAATTATATGCAGAATGTATGACTCTTGTGCTTAGTTTTTTATTGCTCATTGTGAGGTGAAGAATCTATTCTTCTTAGCAGGGACTCACATTCTGTTCAGGAAAACAAGTAAAGAATGGCTCTGATAAGTAGTCACTGATAATAATGGAAACTGCCTGTGTGGATTCCCCATTCATAAAATACTTCTGTAGCACCAACTCTTTAACTCAGTGGTATTTGTTCTGTAATCCATTATATTGTGTGATCTCAAAGTATGTTTTATTAGCAACAGTAGTTCCTGGAATTATTCTAAGCTATAACAACACAGATATGTTACATTCATAATTTTGTTTTGCATTTAGACAGAAGATCATTTATTTTACCTTGGATGTCTTACACTGGGGGAAAAGCTATTAAAAAAATGGTATTTTCAGAAATATAGTTATTTTTCCTGGTATGTTTTCTTTGCGGATGATGAAAATATTTCTCACAAAGATTTAGTAGCAGCTAAAGGTTAAAAAAATTCTTAGTGCTGGGATGGGCCAAGCACAATCAAAAGTCAGGAGGCACGGTGGAAGATCTGAGCCTGAGCAGCTGTGTGTGTACTGTAAGGCTGTAGTATGGTGGCTATGCCTAGTCTTGGCAGACTTTACATCAGGGCAAACCTGATCTGCATTACTCTTCTGTGCATCCTGGTTTTCTCAGGAAGGAGAGAGAGTGGCCAGGCAGGGGTCTCCAGTGGGTCCCTCAGTCTTGGCATCTAGGTACCTGTGTAACAGGGACCTGTGTGGGTGTACAGTTCATGGTGGAGACATGTCCAGCAAGAGTTTACATTGGCCAATAACCTGTCAACATTACTTCATCTTACAAACCTGTGGCCTTAGGTCTAATTAGGTAATACTTCTTGTTATGCTCTGTAAAAGCAAGTGGTCTCTTGGTCAGAGTATTTCTGCAGTATTTTTATTGCTTTGTTTTCTTGCTGCCCTATTACTTATGGTCATGATCTTACTAGATATAGTGAGCTCAAATGGAAAACTTTAAGGACCACAGAGGCGATACTAGAAAAAATACTAAAAATTTCATGAGTAGCCATGTTCTGCACTGAACCAGTGCCCTGGCATGGGCTTGCCTGCTGGAAATGCTGCCTCTTCAATTATAGATTAAGTTAAGGGTTTACTACTTGCAAGAACAAAGCTGTACAAACCTTCTTTGACTTAGTCTGAAAGAACGTGCTTGCCTTTGATTTCAGATATGCAGACTTAAAGGGGGGGGATGATCTTGTGTTAAGAAAAAGGGGCGAAGCAGGCAGACCTGGTTTCATTTCCTGCCTGTGCCACAGACTTCCTATGTAACCCAAGATAAGCCACTGAGCTCTTTGTTCATTATTTCATGCTCTGTAAAATTGGGATAATAATGCTTCCTCTTTCCCTTTGTATGCTCTTATTCTTGCCTAATAAAATATTATGCTTTCTTGCTTAATGTAGCTGGTGGTGCATTTGTGTATTAAATAAACAAGCACATGAATACAGAACTCTCTTTCCAAGACTTCATATCTATGCATATTCAGGACTCTCATAAATGTAAATTGGCCTTGAATGTGAGTACTTGCACAATCTGTTTGCTTGTTCAGCTAGTTGCAGGTATATTCAGATCTGGGTACTGACCTAGAGTTGTTTCCAACTGGACTTGATAAATAACACATCAGTTTCCAGGACCTAATAGTTCAATCAGAATTAAGCTAGCTTTTTCTTTATTTAATGTTCATTATCAAGTAATGAGGAAGGTGCATTTCACCATATACCTCTATGACTTCTGTTATTTGCCTGAAATGTTATAGTTGGTTAGAACACTTAAAATCTAGTTCTTCCAGATTTCTAGTGCATTATACTGGGGAGCCAGTAACTTTGGAAATGAAGAGGTTATTTCTTTCTCTGCTTCCCTGGAAACTCTTAGTTAATAACATTTTACCCTTACTAACAATCAACAGGGAATTCTTAACTGGTATTTTCATGACAAACTGTACCTGCTGTGAATGGCCAGACTGCACTTTATGATTTTTGTCAGGCAATTCCCTTACAGCCTTAGAATGCTGAGTCATTCAGGAGGAATAAAACACTTATGGCCAATGTTGATGAAAAGCTCATTAAAATGATCACTAATAGTTAATGAATAGAAATACATTTGAATCCAAGGCTGATAATGTGACTGAGTTGAAGAATGAAGTAGAGTTATTTACATCCCTTTACAAAAAGTATCAGAAGTGAAGATTTTTAACATGTATCCCGACTAACCCAAATTTGAGTAAATACATGTATTCTCTCCCCAAAGTTTCCCTGTAGTCTCAGTGGCTATGACTTTACTCTTTATGTGCTTTAATCCCCAACAGCCATGTAGATGTTCATTTGTACATAAACCAATGCTGTATTCTGATTCAGACTTGGCTGTAGATAGAGGGATTGATCTCTGATGCGGAAATGTTGCCAGTAGGGTAAATGACATCTATCAGCTGTGTGGTTGCCTTGTGCCAAATAGTAGGAGAGAAGCAGGGCTGTTTAACCCCACTGCCTTGTTAATACTGTAGTTTTATTCTGGAGTGAAAGGGTGCTAGTTGGATCTGATCATTAAAGCAATGAACATTTCTCCTAAGGTTAGGAGTGGAGAAACATTGGTCCTTAAAAACAGTAGTATTTTATTACTTTATTATGCATGGACCTGATGATCTATTGGTGGCGTATTCTAAAAATAAAAATGTCCAAGTTTCGCAGCACTTGAGCCTAAGAAATTAAATCCATAGCTGTTGGTCTTCTGCATATCTTGCCCTTAAGATTTATGCATTAGATTTTTATAATTATATTTCCTTATGCATTTTAAGGCTTTGTTAATGTCTGCCTGCTTTGTTTGGCACATATCAAGTAGCACCTAGTATCACGGAGGCTACTAGTGTAACTTAGTTCAAAATGCTCATTGTGTACTGTAAATATTGTTAAATATTCCATAAATCCAAACTGCAGACTGCATGTTGTGGTTTGATATGCAAGAGAACTGCAATTCCATTTGCTTCAGATCAACATAACTTTTAATTGTGTTTTACTGTGAAAACTATAACCTCTGGCCTATTCTTCATACTATTTAGAAACTTAGCCAGTCCGTGAAAACTGCCAGTATAGGTTTAGATACTGTTGTTTTCAGTTTCCTGTAGTGCAGGTAACCTCCCTGAACTGCAGGTGCCTCCAACAGCAGAACTGGGGTGGGGAGGAGGCAAAGGGTGCAACATCATCTCTAAGACACTACAAAAAGCTCACATCCCTCTTGATGCAAAAAGGCACTAGATGAAGGTAATGAGGTTGTGTCATGCCAGCTTTTGGATCAGTCTGACGCTGTTCAATTGTTTATAAGGGGGAGCATTTAAGACATTGTCTAGTCAAAAATGGTGATTATCAGAAGCATAAAAAGAGCCAGTGCTGGAGAGACAACTTCAGCCAGAATCAAAACAACAAAGAAGTCCTTTTTCTCTCAAGTCACAGGCTTGTCTTGTCTCCCTCAAACTGTATCAAAGAGAATAATTCTGATTTTTTAAAATATTATAACTCAATATATACAAAACGTAACAATGAAATAATAAAGGAAATCCCCAAGTTTTTCTGTTACCAAAATTAAAACCAACTTTTTATATGAAAGTATTTTTTCTGGAAAGTTTTTTTTGTGAGGGCCTGGTAAGTATTCCTTCCTGTATATGAAACAAAAGCATACCTTATACCTGTAGAAAGTGTGAGACTTCCTGGACTAACTCTTCCCTCCTAACTCTGTATCTCCACTACTCCCTCGAAGTCCACTTCAGCATTTGGAGCCTGCCCATTTTGAAGTTACTCATGGTAGCTGTACGCTGAATGAGGAATCAGCATTATATTATCAGAAGTGCTATTTAGCTTTGCTTTGATGTCCTTTCTGGTAGCTTTACCATCTGCGGATATATAAAAGTAACACCTGCTAAAAGAATTCAGAATAAGGACAGTTTATGGCAGCATCTACACAGAGCATTACAGAAAATATCTGGTAGCCTGGAATATTAAAAAGAACATCAGGAGTTAAAATACTAATCTTATTCAAAACTCTTACAGCACCGAAAACCAGACAATAATATGCAGGGTTTAGGAAAAAGATTAATCTTTCTGACAAATGGAGAGTTCAAGGATAGACTTGTCATTAAAAATTCTAAAAGTCTGGACCAACTCCACTGAAATTGAGGGAGTTTCTTTAAGTTTACATTGATGAAGGTAAAATTAGAAATTAGTCTTCAGTCTCTGAATTTTTTACGTAGTACAGTAAATGGATGCCTGTCCCCTTCTTTACCAGAGGGCTTCCTATTTAGCTGAGATTTCATTTCTTAATGAATCAGTTTCTTGGAGAGACAGAGCTTTATTTTCTGCTATCTGTTGATTCGTTTTGCTGGAAATGAATGTTTAGCCTTTACTTGCCCATTAATCTAGTATTCTAGGACACATCTATTTTATGCATTTGAATTCCTTACACCTGTGTGCGCTCACATGTCAAAACCCAATACTCTAGTATAAATCTGTAATCAGTCACCATCCAGTCTTCTAAGACTGGTTGTGTTGCTTTTTCTCCTTTAGTTTTTAATACTTTTTAATGCAATGACACCTACTATTACAAGTTTTCATCGTATGAAGGCCTTTGCTGCAGAGATTCATTACATATGGACAGGCACGGGTCTCCATTTATCATGGTGAAGCAGGTCAAATCAATCAGTACGTAGTTAAGTGTTTCCTAATAGAGTTTATGTTAAGCAGGACAAACTCTGTGTTGACTGAGTTTTGTTATGCTAAAGCCTTATGAACAGTATTACATAAATATAGCCTTTGATCACTTAACTGGCTAATAACATTATTATTTTGGTTTTGTGGAGTAGTTCAATTAAATGGAATAAAACTGCAGTCCAAGGAAGGCTGTAATTTCTCTCCCACTGATTTTTACCACTCCTTTCTGTTACAGGTAATAGTATGACAGTTTTCTAGTACAGGACTTGAAAAGGCACAGAGACCAGACAACATGCATTGTTTGGGGATTCTCCTCTTCTCTGCCAGAGCCCTTAGGATTCTCACCATTCCTGGTTTTATTCATCTCAGCCTTGAAATGTTCAGTTTCCAGCTTAGGAGCAGGATATGGAAGTAACTTTGCAGTTTGCTTTTTAAAATGCTGGCCCCCTTTGTGTTGGCTGATCTGTATCACTTGACTTTGGCTCTAGGCACGGTGATAAAAAATGGAGGGCATGATTGATTTCACACTCCTGCCATTGTAAAAGGCAGCCAAAGTAAATGGAGATAGACTGATATAAGACTCAGATTGGTTTCAGGTTCTGGTTATAGTGCTGGGGTTAGAATGTGGTTCTTAATTTCCTCACAAAGAACAGTGGAAATTAAAAGTATTGGCCAGGTCTTTTTTCTTCTGCAAAGAGTATATTTAACCACTGGGGCAATACTGGCAGAGCAGATTATAGTTTGCCACAGGCTTGGTCTTGGGCGGTGATCACAGAGCCATTGAGTAATTCAGGTTGGCGGGGACTTGGGAGGTCATCTAGTCCTATAATGCAGGCGCAGAAAAGCAAAAATCATTTCAGTTGTACTGATCTAGTACCTGCTGCCTGAGTTAATACCAAAAAAGAAAAAAAAGTATTTAAAAGGCTTATTATTCAAAAGGAAAGGTTGATTTTAATTCTGTCATTTTAGTCCAAAATATTAATCATTTGTAAGCAGGTTTTCTCTGAAAGCTCCATATATGTAGGTATAAAAATATGTACTAACAAATCATGGTGACACAGTTAGTGGAAAAAGTTAAAAACAGGAGCAAATTCAGACATTTAATTATTTTGATTACTATATGACTGTAGATGATTGTGATAATAATACAGTCTATAAAAGGAAAATATCCCTAAAGATTTATCCTTTTTAAAGTTATGCACATATAATTACCGTATTATGAAACATAATTATGGTACCCTCAGGATTTTTCTGTAGTCTTTACAAGCAGCCTGACAAGGAATTGATAAAGTGCAGGAAATAATCCAGTAAAATGATTTGCATTAGTTTTATCTCACAGTATCGATTTAAATTCAAAACTAGTAAAATATGATTGTAATACTCTTATAACACATTATTTTACAAAGTGCTCCTTAAGACTAAACATAATAACAAATAAATATATTCCTCTCTGGGGATGTGGCCCTCTAAAGACTGGGAAATCTTACTTTTCATAAAGCTATCTAGTATAGCACCAAATTTTGTTGCTTGGGAATATTTGTTTCAAAGGTCATCCTTTTTATTTATAAAGTTAGGAGTGTTTATTTTCATGCACATGTCTTAGGTGAATTTCCCTACACTGCACATCTTTACACCGAATTTCCTCTGCCATTTTTTCATCCTGTCACCTGGGACTGTAAGGTGTCTCTGCACCTCTTTACAGTGGCAGTTGTCTGTGCTACCTTAGTGTCATCAGCAGACTTTGTAACCTCATTATTTATCTCCATGATTGTGTCATTATCATTGTGTCATATATGGATCCCGTTACAAAAAGATGTGTATGGGGATGGTACAACATATGTATATTTAAGGACCTGTATAGGAGGAAAAAAAGAACCATGGTCAACATCTGCAAAAGTGGTGTTCCTACTGATGGATTTGGGGATTAGAAACCCTCTCTCTGTCTCTCTCTCATTCCCTTTCCCTGTCCTAGTGTGAATCTGCACTGGGTCACCTGGACTGAGCTGGCTTTGTACAAACTAAATTGCAGTGTGGATCCAGAATTAAAGAGATGATGGACAGATGCATACAGGTGTGGTCCTTGGCTGCAACTGAACATAACTGCCCATGCTATGCTGATCTGCATGAGACTGTTGAGGGGAAAGCTGTGCTTGAACCTCCTGTGGTCCGTGTGCTTCTGCAATGGGTGCTGAGCGTCCACAAGCAGATGCTGTAGCCTAAGAGCCAGGTCTTCCTCTTGAGTTCCTCAGCCATTAAGGCCACAGTGGATGTAAGGAAGGGACTTTATTACCTGCAGCAGCCCCAAGGATCTAAAGATAAGAAAAGTAAGAAAGTGCATATCTCTGGTGTGATGCAGGAGCAAAGATTCACAGGGTGTCTTCTTGTGGGTAATGAT
Source organism: Haliaeetus leucocephalus (assembly GCF_000737465.1). Lineage (NCBI taxonomy): Eukaryota > Metazoa > Chordata > Aves > Accipitriformes > Accipitridae > Haliaeetus > Haliaeetus leucocephalus. Next base: position 3,793,726 of record NW_010973199.1, on the reverse strand, counting down.
ATTGGAGATGAAGAAAGACAGGAAGAGGAGAACTTGGGAGGTGCACAGGCTGTACTAGGGACATCAGTTGATGCAGTGGACTACCCTTGACAGCTAGAAGACATGCATTGATAAGATGGAAAGAACCGTCCAGCACCACCTTATTTCTCTCTGACCCACACAACCCCCATAGGCAGGGGGTTATGATTTATTCATGAGAGAGCTCCCCACTATGTTTCCTTAAAAATCACTTCTGCTGCAAAGTCTGCTGATGGCTGGTCAGAGCACATACCTTACTCTGTGTTCCTTTCTCTATGCCAGCTCCCCAAATACTGTTAGTGGTATAGATACTGTGTGAGATCATTCAGAAAGCATGTTGGGACCCACAGTGCTGAACAAGTACCTTGTTATCAACAGGACAAAACATAAGCTTGCTCCCACAAACTTGTGCTCATTCTTGCCTTAATCCATCAAAGGCTGTAAGCATGTGCTTATTTTAAAGAGCACTTTTTAAAGGTACTTTTGGATTTCTGTGGGACTACTCACATGCTTCCCATTTAGCATAGCTTTAACTGCTTTGCTGAATCAGGGCCAGAAGACACTTGCAGGGACTGAACCCATAATGTTCAACATTTTTTCATTGTCGAATAGTTGCCCCAGATGTGACAGTATAAATTATTTTGCAGTTAAGGGAGAACATCTTCTTTGTTCAATAGTCCAGACTGAAGCATAAGGTGACCTGCAGGTAGGTTCCCCATGTGAGAAGTGTGTAATTTTGGCAGGTCGGTGTGCCACCTTCTAAGAATGACACGTCTCACCTTCAAAATATGGGGGGATGGCCAAATTACCAGCTGAGCAAAGATCAAGGCTGAGCCACCATCCTTGTCCTGCTGAAAAGATTACTTCATCTTCTAAGTGTGTCATGCAAGCTGCTTTACCTATGAGCTAATTTAAATTTCTTATGCTTTGGCTAAGATTACTTCATATAGTGACATTTAAATTTCATTTGCTCGCAGTAATTTTGTTGTGCAGAATGTTGCAGATAACAGAAATGGCAGATTATGTAAATAGCCATTTATAAACAGCACCTTTTTTCAATCCATTGTTCTGAACATCCTACCCAAATTGCCTCGTACATGTTCCTCATTTTAAATATGTGTGCCTGTGACCAGACACTTTGCTTCAACAGACATTTTTAAGTCTCTCCCATCTCCTAAAAAGTATGTCAGTTAAATTTAAAAAAGCCGTTGAAAGCCAGTTATTTCATCAAACAACAATAACAACAAAATTCCTGCACAAAGGGCAAAAGATATAAACTAGCCATCTGCTACAAGCAGCAGTAACACCACTGAAAAGTGTAAGAAAGAAATGATACTGCTTGAAGTGAGATTGCTAGACATTTCCCAGAAAGCCATATACATTTCTTTTTCCTTACGATGTTTGGAAGCTTTTTCTAATTATGACAGTGAGAGCTTGGGATAGATAGTTAAGTTAAATATTCATACGAGTCCTAGTGCTAAAATCTGCATCTTTCCAGATGTCCTTGATTCCTGTATGGACAGTGCTGTCACACAAGTGAGAGGTGCTGTTCAGTAGAGACTTTGCTGGAATGGGGAAAGCACTTGCTGCTAAGGGCAGGGCTTTGCAAATCTTACTTGAAAGAAGAACTCACGGAGGAAATGCTAAGTGTGGCTTCTGTTTCACTAATAAAATTCAAAATAAAGAACTAAAAAAAAAAAAGAGAGAAAAGAAAGAACAGGATGCATTTGCTGAAAAGGGATGATACAAGCTGAAGGCCAAACAGAAGTCCTTAGTGCTAAATGTCAGAGGGAAAACACAAAGAAAAGCAGCACTTCCAGTTGTATTCACTGAGGGTAAGATAAGAGATTGAATTAAGCCTTGCTTCTGCAGTGGTGATGAGGGTGGCTTAAACTGATGTGACTTGTGGGAATGCTTGATGAATGCCTCCTAGCAGTAGCAGGTCACACCAGCCCTTCCAGACATCAAAGCTGCTTTCCTCCAGGAGCTGCACCCGCTTTTAAGCCAGTGAGTTGCCCATTGCCCCGAGATTCTGCAAAATTCCCCACTCTCTGTATTGCTCCTCTCTGTGTCTTCCCCTTCCAGACTGGTGAGTGGTTTTCAGAAATACCAAGATTCAAACAGGAGCCAGAAAGGAATACTTTTCATGTGAATGGGATGCTGCTGGCCTCCTTGGGGTCAATTGATTATATTCAACTTGATTTTGTTTTTTCTGGATCAGGACTTTCAACACCTGACCTAGAGGAAACCAAATGAAAAAGATTTGAATGGTCCAGAGAAGTAGCTGAAAAGTGTAGGGGAAAAGTTTGTCATAAATGATATGAAGTATATATCGCATAAATAAATGGTATGGAAAAAAAAGACAAGGTTGCATGAAGGGTGAATGTACAACTACAGTGAAGTCATTTAAAGCCAGTGATCATTGATGAATGTATAAATATATGCACAGACAACAAAATCTTTTCATTATGTAATGGTTATTAGTAACAATTATTAATGTCATCCTAGGGTATTTATTATAATCAGATTTCAATTTTATTTATTAATAAAGGCTATCTTAATAGTAAAACGTAAAGACATGTTTCATCCATTTTTCAAGATAACCTCTGCTATGTGCTTTCTTTATAGCTCAGATATAAATAAATGGCTTCTAGTATATTTTATTAAATTATGCATAACTTCTCTTTTAAATACATTCTTCTATATTTATGTTTGAGGTAACAGAATTGTACAAAGAGTGTTTAATGACAGATGCAGGACAACAAAGTTCAACTACTCATAAAACAGTAAAGCTGTACTGTACAGTTATATACATAAGATAGGCCAACTAGGGTGTCATCGTATTCTGGGGGGAAAAAAAGAAAAAAAGGCTAGGTTGTAATCTGTAAATTGTGACTATCCACTTACTTAACATGGATCTGACAAGCATGAGTAAAGAAGAAAGCATGAGTATGAAGAGAGAGGGATGGAAAGAGTTAGTTTGAGAGGCATTCAATTTTATCTGAGATCCATTAAGATAAGGATGTGGATGGAGTACACTTCATAGAGGAGAGCGTTTTAACAGCAGCACGGGAAGCTTCCTCCATGTTGCATATATTAGCATGATAACTGGCTTTCTACCATCACAACTGTGACTCATGCCTGTTTTAAAGCCATGATAGCCCTGCAGAATATATCGATCACATCTCGGGACAGCATACACTCTCAGCATAAATCTCGGGAGCTGTTTGGACACTGCGGTTATTGCAGACAAAGCACTGGGGGAGGCTGCTAGCCCCACGCTCTGCCTCTTGCACACGGGATAGATGCACAGGAGGGAGACTACCACGCACAGTTTCTGGGTTTTCACCTCCCCAGCCAGGGAGAGGATGGTCTTCCTGCCCCAGAGGGGCTAGAAGGCTTAATTGAACTGATACAGGGAAGAGGAGATTTTCTACTTTTCGTACCAAATCTGGTCAATCGGATCACAAAGTGGGTCAGCAAGGACTAGGGAAAAGGCACAGTACAGTAAATGGGATCTTGTCCCTCTTTCTTCTATCAGGAAGGAGGAGATACAAGGGTGTTTTACACACTGTCTAGTTCTCAGCCACTGAGATGTGTCTTGAGGGATTGAAGAGAGAGGAACTCCCCAAAGAAGGAGCTTTCAGGAGTGGTAGCTGGTGACAGAGAAAACAAATACATTTGGGGAAGAAATGGAGGGGTGGAATAGCAAGGCTCATGTGCTGTGCCTGCAGCTTTTGTGTTTTGCCCCATGCCATTGGGAGGAGAGTGTCCATCCTGTTTTGGAGAGGAACATGTAAGCAGGTGTGTGTACCTGCTTTGGGCTTTTTTAGAGCAATCAAAGGAGCTAAACCAGTGACAGGTGTGACCGAGAGGCTAGTTCGTGATTGTGTTGAAATTATCAGCTAATATCCATTACAGCCAAAAGATGGCTTTGAGTTTGAGCTATTTTTAGGGTAATAACTAGCTCCTAGTTTTGCCCTCATAGGCCTCCACTTCCCTAATAATGCCTTCCAAGAAGGTGTTTATCATATAATTTTGGAAAGATATAGAGTACCTGACGAATTGTACTTCTTTAATTAAACCACTTAGAGACATTTCCCCCCATGATGCTATTTCCAATTGCCATTTTCAGAAAATTAGAAAACAAAGTTCAAAAAACTGTTAAAAAATAAACAGAAATACTTCAACTATTGTAATTTCTTTTAAATACTTTTCAAAACTTGTCTACCCTGGGATGAGCTATTATGTGTAAATTGCATAATATTTTCTCTCTTTTGATAAAATTTGGAAGAAGAAAAGGACTGAAGCTGAAAGCTGTATTCAATACCAGAAGCGTATAGAAATGCTATATTCAATATTAGCTTTGGAGAGGTTATCAGCATTCTACATTCAGTCCTGAGATTTTGTTAGACTGTTAAATAATTAATTGCATATGAAAAGTCCTTTCAAAGGACTTTTGCAATCAAAACCTTTATAGCTCCATTCAAATGCACCTGTTGTCTCTTTGAAATTTGTTTGTTTTTCCTCCCCGAAGTTAAATACAAAATTGGATTCTGAAACACTGCAGAAATCTCTTTCCCAGCTTACCTCAAAACTTCTTTAATCTTTCTCTCCCTGTCTTCCTTCCCAAGTCTCTTTCAGAGGGTATTTTTTTTTCATCTTAACATAGTAGGGACACAAAAGCTCCATTTGGGCACCTAAATTAGAAGCTGGTAGTCTAGGTGTCTTGCTTACCAAGAGAAAAGAGCAAAGAACTCCAGAGGGTAATGCAAATCTCTAAATAAGGCTGTAAATTAGTTGGTTAACCTAGTTAGTTAACCTAAATCTGAGTTTGGTTCTGTAAGTGCACTACCCTGATGACTCCCTGACTTGTAGCTGAATGCAAAATTCTATGAATACTTATGGAACAAACTTTCAACTAAAGTATTCTTTTTGATGCTCGTAATTCACAGTTTACAGGCAGGTTTTTATTCATGTCATGTTCACAGTAGGAGTTACATGAAAAATAACTGGAAGCATAATGCACTTTAGGACTTAAAAACTTTTGAGAAGAACTAAAATGAGTAAGATCTTTAAATATTGCCACCAATTCCTTTTCTGTTTGTCTGCATCACTTTATCTATTTTGCTTTCACCAAAATGAAGAGTTTTCTATTTCCTAAGTCTATTGCTATGTTATTATTTAATGAAAAGATGAGATCTGGCCTGGAGTATCAGAGCACTTACAAAGTAGGATTGGTCATTAGTGAAATAATTGTCCTGATAATTTGCAACACGTTTGTCGGTAGTCTATGTATATCACTAACTCCACTAAGCTAGGTCAACTTTATTTAGCGATTTATATGTTTTCAGTCGTAGAGAGACACAGTGATCAAGTAATCTAACCACTTGACTTAGTAGAGCATATAAAAATTTAAAAATTCAGCCAGTAATTTTTGCACTGAATCAAATATTTTCCACTTAAGCTACAGTGTGTCTTTTGGAAAGATAATTCTGACGTAAAGATTTAAAATAAAGGAAAATCCACTACAGTACCTTCATGTGCTGTATCATTGGTTAAACAGAAAGTCTTTCTCACCACAGCGATTTTTTATTTTCTATAAATGGAATGTGTCTTGTCCCTCAGAAAGAATAATTTCATGATTACTGGGGAAACCCTGCATTTCCTTTCAGTTGATTTTGTATATTTTATTTCCAAAGTTAGGCTTACTTAAAAAAACCCCACATATGTAGTATATAATTCCAACCAGTTGCCAAACATTGCTATTCTACTTAATTCTGATACTATTTAAGTGAACCTGTCGCTCCTACGCTGTATTATTGTAAGAAATCACCAGCATGAGGCTAGCAGATGTGTCAGTTCCCAAGACAGAGGAGTGTCATAAGTTTTAGTAAAAAGAAAGTTACTCGAGAGTTTGAGGCCAATATTAATTAGCTGTATAGACCTGTAACAATTCTTTCAAAATTAAAAACTCTTTCAAAGCAGTAGATGTTGCCTGGAGCAGCCTGAGCTCTGAGCCTGCTCTCCCATTCTACACTGACACTGGAGAGCATCTCACCACTGCAGCTGGGATGAGGAAGGGTCTTGTGTCCCCCTGTACCTGGTGAACTGGTGTTTTTCAGCAAAGTATGAAACTACAGCATAAATGCCACCTACTGATGAGGCACCATGGCTCCCAGTTACCCGCTAAGTATGTGGCCCAAGATCCATCACTGGGATGTGGATGTCACCTGCACAATCCCATTATCTGCAGTGCATGCTGGAAGTCACAGTGTGCCAGGTGTGCAAAAAACCAGCTGTCATCCTTGATGACTATTGGGAATAATTGCCAAGGTTTCTCGTTCTTTCAATGCACAGGGTGCTAAGCTCCCTATTCTTTCAAGTAACCACTGAAGTAATGACATGGTGGCAATGTCTTGCCTCTGTGAATGAAACCAGCAGTTTCTATGCCCAGTCCATCTTAGTTCTGGAACACGAGCTCTGTTCTTTCCAGCATAGGTTTCACTAAAAATATTTCTTCTGCTAGTTGAATTCAGTGATGAATTCTAGTGGTGCACGAGACAACATGAACTTATATCTCTCCTAGTTTATCTATATGGTCTATCAGGCTGTCTATAAAAGCAATTTGCCTGTATGGTCCCTGTCACCACAGTGTTGTCAGTAGAAAAAACAAGGGCAGAATTTCTCTTAGTATTGGGAACTTAGCTAACAAAAGATAATGTAGAAGTCATGATAAAACCCCACCGATATTCTCTGAAATGTGCTGGTGCTTTACTGCTGACTAAAGGAATGACAATTTTCTCCTGTCCCCCGAGTAAGCAGATGGGACTCTGAATACTGAGAGGAACAGATTACTTCGATTTAAAAGAGACTTTAGTGAATAAAAAGGTATTACAGCACAGCTTGATGGAGCTCCAAGCTGAAAGGAGAGGGAGAATGTGGTTGTCGTATGCATATTTCTGAGTTATACGACCCCTTAGGCAATGCTAATAGGGAGGAAAATGGGTAGAGCTCCCTTTCATGCACCCCTTTCAGAAAAAGAAATGCAAAGGCAGCACAGCATATCTCTCATGGCAAAGCCTTGGTGGTGGTTACACAGTTAAGGACAGAAATGCTGTTTGCAGTACTGAGTTATCTCATCTACATTAACCTCATGGTATCTGCTGGTGTGAATGTTTTATTACAGCTGTTAAGACTACAATAACTTCCTTTCTCCCCAGCCTTATTATTGTTTGAGAGAGTTGTGGTGGGAGGAAATATGAACTGAAACAATCTTATTTTCATGCTTCTCACTTGACACAAGTGCTGTTGCACAAGGTCGCTGGCTGTTGGAAAGATTGCCCCCAGTTTTAAACAACAGTTGTTGTCTTCAGTATCAGAAGGTAGGGGTTTTTCTCTCTCACTGCAATAATTTTTGAATTAATTTGGCACAAAAGATAGTAATCCAGGAAGCCTCCCTACTTTCTGATATTGTCTTCAGTACCAGTCCTCGAATGTCTTTTTTGCTATGATAATCTACATGGGAGGTCAGCTGGCTGCTTTTGCTGTGGTTTAATGACAGAAGGAAAAAGGAGCATCTGGGCTTTTCTGCTGGAGGTGTGCTGTGGTCAGTCCTGACATGCAGGTCCCATCAACAACCCCACAAGGCCGCCCAGCAGACCCTCCCCCAGCTAAGCTGGGGAGCAATTAGTCTCCTCAGGTACTGCATGCTCAGGCTCCCTTGTTGGATGTTATTCAGGTAGGAGCACACCTGGGTCTCACTCTGGTATGGAGCTGGGACACAGCTAGTGTGTGCTAGAAGCTCCTGGGTTCCCTGCTCCACATGTGGTCAAGAAACCTGTGATCACATGAGAAACGTGTTTGCCCTTTAGAAGACAAGAAAAACTGAAAGCGTTTTGTGGGTATATTTCTCTATCCTATTTTTCTTTTAAACTTTTATTTTAAGTGATTAATTTATATTGTATAACATGACTCATTCACTTCTTTAGTGTAAGGTTGGACCATCTGATTATCAAGCTTACTGCTATGTGGGACTCTAGTTCCCTGAGGGTCTTCATCTGCCAATAATCTTAACTGCAGTTTGCTGTAATTGACATCTTATCTATTTCCTCCCCTTCTTTCCACTTAGAAAATTCAAAATGCTGACAAGCCAGTGCTAGTATTTGGTGAATGTGATAATTAAGGAGGAATTGGCAACCACTTCATTGTCAAACTATTTTTTGCTTACAATTAAAACTGCATTTAAGCTTTTGGTCAGGCATAAAAATAAATCTTAACCATAACCAGACCTAAAGCTATGGCCCCCAATTTACAGCTGGTGTAAACAGATGTCATCAGAAGGTAGCCTTTCTTTGCTGATTTACATCAATCAGCTGAAAATGGGATTCATTGATCTTTCTCAGAAATTTACAGAAAATTATATCCTTCCTCAAAGACTCCAAAGGAGTAAAAAATGGCCCTTGAAATACACTTTGGCCTTGGTGTTGCGGTTTATTCAGATTCTGTAGAAATATTTGTATTTCAACTCTTACAATCTAAAATTGATAGATATCTTTGGTTCAGCTCTAATCTGCAGACTGCTTAACAAAATGCATTTGAGGGGAAAACATTCCAGAACAAAATCATTAATTAATAATGATTAGAATTATAATTATACCAATGAAGCTGAGTGTTGATACAGTTTTGACAAATACTAATTTCTAAAGTTTTATCTAATATTGTAAATTTTGTGTGGCTGCATTTTTGGTGAAAATATGAAAGTGGTTGGTTGTCCTCCTTCACAAATGTGTAGAAGGGAGTAGTACAAATTCTAATGGCACTTTGGATCACCATGGAATAGATCCTTTGCCATCTTGGAATGTTTGTAGGAGAAGAGTCCTTTTCCTTCCCCCCAAAAGTCCCCATCCAGCAGGTTTTGTCCTGCCTTCTTTCTGAGCTAGGCTGAGCAGCTTTCTGGCCCTGACAGTATTTCTAAGGATTTGGGGGCACAAGGTACAGCAATAGCAGAACATTTGGATTTATTGTGCTGAACCAGCAGCTTTTGAGGCACAGGTCATAACAGGTCTCTCTCCAAGGCACCCCTGCTCTCATCCTCCTACCCCTTTTGTGGCAAACGTCACCCCTGGTAAACCTTCTTTCACAGGTAAGTAATTATGCTATTTCTAAACTCTGTAGTCTAGAAGAAAAAGTGAACACCACCTTAATCTTCTGTGAGTTTTAGTTGATCTATCTCTTAAATTAATGACATCTTGGTTGTGCCAGCCTCTGCTCAGTTGGACCTTCATGCCAATCATTTGGAACAGCATGCCAGCTATTGATTTACTGCTCCTCTTTGCTTCACTGTGAATTTGCACAAACTAGCACTGAAGATACAGTCCAAAGAAATACACTTGGAAATTGCATGGTAGAGATTTGTACAAAGCCAAGCAAAAGGAAGAGGTGCTTCACCCCATGCCTAATTAGACGAGAACTCCTTGCTATGGGATATTGTTGAAGTTTGACATGGGTTCAAGGTGAGCCTGTGTTGGTTCATGGAAGAAAAGTACAGTAAGAGTTATTAAACGTAGAGAAGTTGCCTTTAGTGAACTAGAGGAAATCTCCATTTCCTCTAATGAAGCTTGGGACAATATTTGCTTATTCTGCTTTACACTTTTTTCTAGGCTTCTGCTTCCAGTCACTCTTGCAGGTTCCTCAAGCCCTCCCTGGTCGTTCCCTGTGGATTTAGCAGTAGTCCAGCAAAAAATAAAGAATAAGGATGGGGATGATCAGGGAAATAGTATTTCAGTGAAAGGTTTTTTACGAGGATGGAAGCTCCCAAAGAATTCTGGAGGAAAAAAACCCCAGCAAACACCCTGAAAAAACCCTAAACAACAACAACAACAACAAACTTGGAAAAAACACCCCTGTAGTGGTTTCTGTTAGAGGGATGAGGTCACAAAAGCAAAGCTTACATTTTGACAACTCCAGATGGACAAACTAAAAGCAAAGCCTGCGAGCTGGGGCTCAGTGGTTGTGACTGGCCTAGGGGGAGCTTACATGTTTTCCCCTCAAATGGGAGAGAGATGGATACATCATCCAGCATCACTATCTGTCTTTCAAGAGCACACTGAACATCTTGCACAGTATTGGTGCAGGTTATTCTCTATGTTATCACAAAACCCTCCATTAAGCATGCTGTGAAGAAGTCATGGTAGATCACTGCACCAAACTAACTTTGGGTTTTTATGTGGTAATTTGGACTAACATTACAGCAACAGATAAAAGCCCACAGATGTCTGAAGGAGAGGAGTGCAAATGAGGAATACACTGGTTGGGAGGGGGAATAAAGAGGGAGCTGGCTCAGAAGCAGCCAGATTCTGACATTACCCTGAGAAGGGATGGGCTTTGCTTCTTTTCTGAGAAGGGAGGGTTGCTTTTCTTCATAGGGAGGTAGAGAAGAGAAGTAGTATTTTAAGAGGATGTTAGGGAATTGCAAGCTTGTGCTTAAGGGAAGCTTAAGTTTAATCCATAAGTATGCCTTCTTATCATAGAAAGGAATAGTTGGGGGTGGGAAAAGGCATCTGTACTGCCTTGCAGTGGTTCATGCAGGAGAGGGGCTTGTGTGTGTTTGTGTGTTTACATTTATTGCTTATCTACTGCGACTGTCTATGCATATATATGTGTATATATATGCTTGTATATGTATTCTATTGCACTTCGTATAGGAAATCAAATGGCATGAGAAAATATCCAAGATGGACTGGATCTGAGATGAAGCTTGGTGCCTTGTTTCTGACATGAGCTATGCAACAGGCTTGAGAGAAAGGCCAAGGCACGCAGCCGTTGGCAGGAAGAGGATCGTCTTCCCTCCATCATGCAAAGGCTTGCCCAGTCTGCTGAAAAAGAGAGACTGGATAAGCCTTCAGTGCTTAACATCCCTTCCTACATTTCTATTTTTTGTGATGACATTTCTGGGTATTACTGCAAATAATGCTTACTTTGTATTTAATTGCTTTGTCCTGCAGTCTGATATAGAGATGCTTTCACTGCAGGGCTTGATGAGGCTGGTAAAATGAGAATAACCAGTCCTTGATAAGGGAGGGTCAGAGAGACAAGGCAGAGCAGTCTTTTAAAAAGGGAAAATTCTTGCTAGTTTCTACAGATAAAAAACATGGGCTCTGTAACCATAGAAACATGATGGGCCAAGGATAATGCTGAACTTCTGATGAATTTCTTTTGTTTAGAATAAAATGCTGTTTGGAGGAAGAGATATAGTGTAGATAAGGTGAAGTAATAACAGTGCTTTGCTTTCTGTACTTCCTTCCCCTCTTAGGTCTTGGAATACTTTAGATAGCTCTTATTATTCCATTTTACAGGAAGGGAAAGAGAGACCCAGGGAAGCAAAGCTGATTTCCCCAAAGTCACATTGCAGAAACAAGAATAAAACCCCACTCTTCTCAGGTTAATTGGGGTTGAATTAAAAGAAAGAACAAAAGTGCTTGCAAGCAGTTTTTGAGTGATCCAGCAAAAGTTACATGAGATGTGACGTGCTTTCCTGCCAGAAACACGCTACACTCAGCCTTGCACTTTGGCTACATCTATACAGTGGGAGATGTGTTATACACATCTGAACTAGCAGTTCACAAACTCTGGGCAACTGCTTTGATTTCTTGCCTAAGCTATAGGCTTCATTTTCTGCTGCTGTGACTCCTTCATTTTTTATGCCCAACATATATACAGATATACCTGGGCTAATTTGATGTCCCTACCTTGCTGCAGTCACACCATTAACAGCATAGAGATGCAGCTTGAATCTTTCATTCTATCCATGACAGCAAAAGGCACGCTATAAAATCCAAACATGCAAACTTCCAATAGTGTTTTGGGTAGTAACAACTCCTAAATACTCACTGAGGATTTAGGATAATACTCCACTCTCCCATACAAGTAATAAATTCCATTGACTATTTTTTGGCATGAATGAGGACAAAATTTGTCAATAGAAAATTGGCAAGATAACAGGAACACAGTGAGCTAGTCTGAGCAAGAAGGGGAGATTTGTAGAAAGCTGGCCAGTCTTGCTAACTGTCAGTCATCTTAACATGTTGATGTGAAGCAAGAGTCACATCAACATAAAAAAGTAGATGTCAGCCTTAGTGAGCAGTGGAGATCATATACTGCAATGGCAGAAAATAAATGGAACACAAATGTGTTGCCTGGAATTATTTGCCAGGAATTTGATCTGTATCCAGTTTCTGAAAATACCAGCAGGGCAGAGGCATTTGGTTTCTAAACCCGTAATAATTGCACTTAATCTGTGCAAGAAATTCTTTCTGTGAAAGAAAATGTTTACCAACGTAAGAATGTAAACAGCCCCCCTCCCAAGATGAAAGAATCTGTACATATGCATAAATATTAAGGGTACCCAGCAAGCATCCACAGATATGACATAGGATAAGATAATTAGTAATTAATGATATGGCAATTATAGAAGTAAACAACAAGCTTAGATCCCCCAGTAAGCAGCCTTTCAGTCAATGAAGGAACTAATTTTTCATGCATTTGGGTTAGAAATGAGACTTTTTTCTTTGAAATCCCTTTTGATTTTGATGCAGGATAATTCATACAAGATTCTGGCCTGTGGAGGCATTCATAAAGCCAAAGGACAAATTTACAGGAAAAAAACCCTAAACTCCCATATAGCCACAGGGAATACATTTTTATCTCCACTCTACAGGAATCTCAAGGGCCTTGTGCAGTAAGGTTGAGATGAAAACAAGCCATTTAAACCCTGACAAATCAAATATTGCAATGCAATAAATTAGGATAACTTGGAGGGTCAGACTAGAGCCACTATATTCCTTGTAATGTAGTCAGGGAAAAGAGTTAAGTTCCCTTATAAAAATGATTCAGTGATGAGTGACTTGAGGCATCTGGCTGTCTTAGAATGGTCTACAGAAACTCCCCTTGCAAGGGGGCTGCTCACAGCTAATAAGTAGAGGAACAAACACAGACAGTATCTGAATCCCTGTTTCTCCTTAGCAAAAGCGTGAACTGGGTCTGCTCACAGGATGCTTACGTCCACTTGGTGGTATTTTGTAGCCTGATGGTTGCAGCATTCTTGTGGGGGATATGGCTTTGAATCCCATCAAATTAGGGAGAGAATTAAACCCTGGTCTTGCTTGCCTGGATGGTAGTGCTTGCCAGGATCCAACTGCACAAATCACTGCCACCTCTCCATTTGCTATGAGTGTGAGAGATAACAGCTGTGCCTTTTGCAGGACTTGGTTCTGTCAGCCGTGAGGGTGTCTCCATGAGGTTAAGGTCAGGTGCCAAAGGCAAGAGAACTTTCAGAGCCAAAATAGAAGCAGCGGGTGAATTTTAGGTTCAGTAGCAGCTCACTTTGGATCATTTGATCTTAAGTACTGGATTATGCCTTATGGCCGTTTTAAACACTGTCTTGCAGGAGTGGGGGTTTTTTGTATCTCATGTTTAACCTCTCTGGTTTTGTTACTGCTTTTTCAGATTCCTTGAAGTGTTACTGTTGCTGAAATAATTAATAGCCCCAAAATCAAATAGAATTTCAAACATTTTTGTCATACCCAGCCTTCAAGTGGAGATCAAGGGTGTCAGCCCATTTGGGTTAAACGTGATGCACTCTGCTTTTCTTTCGATGCTAGTTTCAAACAGCTGGATTCTGCATCTGGGAAGAAACAGAATTATTATTTTTTTAAAACTACATATGCCTGTCGCACCGTCTTTGAAATGCTAATGGCAATAGAACCGAGAACTCATTTTCTATTCTTACACACAAATTATTAAATCAGCCTGTCTATCCCTCTTCAGCCTCTGTTTGAGCTGTCCAGTAGCCATGATGCTTTGGCAATGCAATCAGATTTTAGAGGAGACATCTGATCATGGGGGAGCTTTCCTTTGTGCAGACGTTCGTATGAATCTTTATACAGAAAAAAGAATTGGCTCTGGAGTACTGCATGTAGCAAAGTAGGAGGCTGATTACGTCTTCTGTGATAAAAGAGTTAAACTTCTGTAAATAAAGTGTTGTTTATTTTCTGCCAGGCATGAAAATATCACTCAGTGTCTTTTCTTTGTCAGGTCTGTGAACATGTATTTCCCAGTGTACATAAGATACTCAGTCCACTCTGGCCCAGGTTTTTGGCTCACAGGCCATATTTCCTCAGGATAGTAAACCTTTTCTACTGCTAAGAGGCTTTCCTTGCCTTTGTATAATGTCCAGATTTCTGGCAATGGTTCCTGAAAAAAATAATAATTGTCTTTTAATGAGGAACATAGGTAGCTGATAAAAAAATTCAAACAGAATATTGAATAATAAACTCTTCATAAGAATACAAATGAGTTTCACCTATAGATTACCATATGAGACCATTTAAATTCTGAGCATAACTGCAGAACTAGACTTTGAATTGTGCCAGAGCAGGGAATTCCTCCTCCTGTGAAGATGCTGCAAGGGGAAAGAAGGAGCTTGTTTGAAATACTAAGTCTCTAGTCCCTTTCAATATTAAGAGTAACTGTTCCTTGCTATAAGTTTAGAAATTATCAGCAACAAGACGTGTGTGTGTGAGTGTTTATGTGTAGGAGGCAGGCAGAAAGAGGGGCAACAAGGTATAATTCATGCTCAGAAATGTAGGTCTGGAGGGGTCTGATTAGACTAATGAGTCTGACTCTCGCCCATCATTTTCCCCTCACCTTAACCAGTGCAAGCCCACAAAAAATTCTCCAGCTCTATAACAAATTTAAGACTTCTAGTATAAAAGACATGAAATGTCAAAAATTTTGAGTGTGCCAGGAAAGAGTGCAGGGGAGCTCAAGTACATTTCCAGTGTCATGTTAGCCTCCCATCATCTCAGTTTACTTGGTAAGTATCTGTTGGAAATATAAGTAACTATATTTTAAATACAGGGGGGTTTATTCTGTTTAAAAGTATAGACCAGTAAGCATTTCTATGCATCTCTTGTAGATTAACATCTACAAGATGATTAACATCTACAAGAAGCCATGCTTTATTTAGAAGTTTATAGGATTAATCTTTTGATAGCACAAAGCTAGATATCTCAGCCATGGCACTGGTAATTTTCTACAGAAAATTTTTGCAGGAAGCCTTTCAGCCTGATGACTTATTTTGTATGAATTTTTAGCTGCCTGAAATTTCTCTTCAGTTGTGTCTCCTTATAGCTTGCAAATGTAGAAAGTAGTATGTCTGGAGTATTTAGCAACTGATGCATTGTGCTTCCTCCAGCCCACCAGTGCTTTCATCTTCCAGTGCATTGGCTAGTTTCATAAAACTTTTCACAGTAAAAGGAAAACCCATTAAAAATGTTTTTATTGTTTGTAGCAGAGTCTGTTACCTAATTTCATCAGCCTTCATAATTCTGTCTACCTTATTAATCCAATCAGGATGTGGTCTCCTGTTTCATATGAGCTCTTAACTGTAAATATCAGCAAGGATAGTGTATTTAGCTAGTTCAGTTTTGCTCTGACATTCTAAAACTCCAAAAATATTTATGTAAAATGAATCTATGTTATAACTCTCTGCTTGATTTCAGATCTTGGCATTTAAAATCAATTTGATGTTTAATGCTTTTAAAAAGAGCAGTATTATGAAGCAAGGCAATAGCTTCAAAGCTATTATGGTAGCATCCATAATCCTGGGGCAATTTCAGTTTGCTTACATTGGAAGAATTTTAGTACATTGGAAGTTCTAATAAAACTCTTGCGTTTGTGATTAATCGTATCTAGAGCTACATGAAGATCTAATAATTTCTCCAGTGATGAGTAGGTAGTATACACAGCTGTGTTTAACCACTACCATGGGTAAAGCATGTACATGAGGGAGGGACATTTTAACCATCATGACAATCTGAGAAAGACATCATCATCTTGGTTATATAAGTTCTCAAAATAAAACAAATGAGCTTGAGAAATCATCTGCTTTACTTAGGTACCCAAGCCTTACACCTCTTAAGTCTAAGCTGGATATTCTAGGCTGCCTTAACCATCTACATGGGCAAATAAGCAAGCAGAGCAATTCAGCTTATTCTAAGATACATCTGTAGTATAAGCTTGATAATCCATCAACAGGAGGTGCCTCTTTTTATCCCTCAATTAGAAATGGAGCACAGCATCAGCTAAAGCTTAGGTGTCAGACTTAGAGATGTCACAAATAACAAGAAATAAACTTTACCCTTGTTGAACAGATTTATGAAAACTGCTTTTTACATCTGGGTCTCTGATACACAGTACATCCTCCAAATCTAGGTCTTCAGAGGGTCTTCTGAATATCAGTGGGGGGAATTCATCTTTAGTAATCTGAGTCCATGGGTGGTTTAAATTGCCATTTACTGGAGTATAAGCTTTTAAATTTAGAACTGATAAAGACTTAAATTGTAAAGGTATTAGTGATCTGTCTGGCATGCCTATTCTTAGTCTGTTTGTCCTTTGGCTTATTTTTGAGAAAAAATACTGCCAAACTTTTCTTTCAACTTTTCCAGGAAGTAAGATTTTTCATCCCAAGAATGTTTTTGTGATATCAAAAGAATTACCTTTCCAAGCTCAGGATAAACAGTTGACATCTTGAAAGTTTTTGGTGCAATGATGATCATATTTGTGTTTGTTCATTTGTTTGTGTCAATCAAAATATACTATTCCAATTGACTCTGAATGGTTTTTAGATACTGGTTCATTTTTAAAATCTCTCTTGTTAGCTTAAATTATGAGGCTAAATATACTTTCAAACTGTGAAACTGGAATTTGTATTTTTATAAAAGAAATTGGATCAAAAATGTCAATACTGCTCCTTTTCAATGTTTCAATTTCAATAAATTGTTTTTTTTTTGAGAACAAAGCATATCATCCCCCAAATACCCAACCAGTTTTACTGACTATCTTGTTTTCCAGTACACAGGTGTGTGACATCCTATTCTGAGCCATCTTTGATGGTCCAAACAAAGGCTGCGTGATAATAATGGACACCGACTCTTTATGTGATGTCAATGTACCCTGAGAGGATGTACTGTCTACTAATGAAAGGCAGAAAGGGAAAGTAGAGTAGAAAATAACAATAAAAGATCTCACTAAATGCAGAAATGGAATCACACAGCAGAAATGTGCAGAGATCAAGGATCTTGCAATCAGTCAGACACAAAATCATTACTTTCCTAACTGTGGGATGTTGCTTCTCCCATTCCCAAATAGGTGGATACACACAACAGACTTAGAGGAGCCGTAAATAAAGTATCAATCTAAACTAATCAATCTAGGCTTCATTAGGTAGGCAAGGAGACCGATTGTCTTATAAAATCTCTGATTTCCTGAGATTTTTATAGGCAAAAACTGCTTGGGAAGTAACATGCATTCAAGGCATTGATAGCTGTGGATTGAACTGTGGTCTCATGTATATCTGGAATGCATTTTTCATGGCTTGATGCTTGTACCTCACTGTACAACCTTAGGTTATCTAACAGCTTGACCCTTAGAGAGAAATGAATTTGATCCCTTATATACTACTCTGTGGGAAGTTTGCAAGAAATTTAGCAAAACATAGTGATAAAGGCTTTATAAATGAAGATAGAGATATGTAGATGAGATAGACTGGGTTTAACTTTAGTGGCTGCAATAAGACATTTTCAAGGGCAGAAATAATAGTGTTTAAGCAATATCTGTGATTACCTATGCTGAGAAAAAAAGAATAAAGACCTGACAGGGAATATATTCTGTAAAGACTCTTATCATCAATTGACTCTTATAAGTCAAAACAAAGGTTATGCACAGTGTCTTTGCAGTGATGAGTAGGTGACATAAACCTTGCAAAAATAGACCCCTACCCTAAAGCTAGCTTGGTATATTCAGGCTCAGATCTCATTTCAGGGTGAGTATCATTCAGGGGAAAAAAATATCTTCAGAACACAAATATCACTTGCCAGTGTTTCACAGGGGAATAACACCTTCTTTAGTTCAGTAATATGGATAATTTCCTCCCTCTTATCTCCTTACAAATTTTAGAAGAGCAAAACCTGTAAGCAACCTGGAAAACTCCCAAAACAAAACAACGCCTGCAAAACTCCTTTGCTGCTTCTTTCCTGGCTTATGCAAATTTTGAGGTTTGTTAATCATTAGCAAAGGTTAAGTATGGTTTTGTTACTTAGCAACCATTATTAGTTTTGAAAAGTTTGTTTCAAGTTTTACCATGTATTTACCCATGTTTTTCTCTGCTCCTTTTCTCCTCACTGGAATTCAAATTCAAGAAAGTTTGAATGCAGCCAGACATCTGAACTTACGATCTTTTTTCTACCTGCTTGCAGTAAACATGGAAAATCAGAACTAAAATACAAACCAGAGCAAGAGAGCCATTGCTATCTCATCTACATGAGGATCTATTCTTAGCTAGTTTTCAATTTGCACTCTGATGGCTTAGGCAGAGAAAATAACATAAAGCAAATCACAAGAGTATTTTTAGTCTTTGTTTTATTTATTTTTGTTTTCAGTGTTTTGGTCATGGTGGAGCTTTGTGCTTTATCAATTTCAACCTAAAAATGGAAGCCTGAAATGAGCGGTGTTTTCAAAATTAATTCTTAAAAGTGTGATTAATTTGGGGATTCGTTAAAATATTAGCCTGCTGTATTTAGCTTACATTCATGTATATTTTAACTTCAGATTAATATTTAACCTAGTGCAGTATGAACTATAAAGCCTGTGCACCCAAAGGCTTACCTGTTTTTTCCAAGTATGTCAGTTACTGTGATAAAAGTTGTTGCTTGTCTCTAAAACCTTTGCTTTGCTTCCCCTTTTTACAATATTAAGTGCACATCCTAGCTTAGCTAAAACCAATGGGAACTTTCTTATTTAGTTTCCTGGGGACAAAATTTTACTCTGTAGATGAAAAAACAAAGGCAGTTGTAAAAAAAAAAATCATACCCTGAAGATATGAAATGTTAAAGTAGCCAGCTATCACAGCTGCTAAGCTCTTGTTTCTCCCTGGAAGCTGTGGAGCACAGCACGCACATGAACTGCAAACTGCCGAGGCCTCCGGCTGCCCAGGAGCTCCGTTCCTGGGAGCTGGTAGAGCAGAAGTTACCTGGAAGTTGGCAGTTCTCATTGTTTGTACTTTTACATCAGTGGTGTTCAGCAACCACTGCGAATGAGATATGGTACAAGGCATTGCAAATGTACTGATGTAGTGAAACGGATGCTTATTTTGGAATTTTTGCTGTGCTTGTAACACATCTATTTCTGCTCATAGCAGCAAGGTGGGCCTGAAGAAATACTGGAAGCCAAGAAGCACGATTGCTTGAGCGCTTTGGTATATGTCCTGAGTCTTGGCCTGTGCTGAAATGTATTGTTCTAATTAGGGCAAAGATGAAGTTTCAGATTCTCAGGCAGCCAACATAGAGATGGATTCCACTTACCACGGCAAACCAACCAGCCTGGTTCAAACCCCTGTAGATACCTGGAAAGCTTTGTAACAGTCAGTGAATTCATATTCACAGGATGAGGAATATAAAAAAGGTAGAACTAGAAGGACAGGAGGAACTTCTGCCAAACTCCTTTTACTTCCCTCTCTTTGGGAGAAGGTTTCTGTTGTTACTCAATCTCCCATAAGCAAAAAGGGCAACTGCTGGAGCCTGACATCATGGGAAGCGATGGTGAAAATCAACAAATGTTGGTTTAGGCAGAGAAGAGTGGATGTCTTGGCCTCTACCCGAGACATTCAAGGGCCTAATTATGGCCCTAATGATTGTGTCTTCAACCTTTCCACTCTAGAAATGGCTTTTAACTCTCCACTCCACCTTGGTTCAGAGCAAGGGCAGCGTGATTGTTTTGCAAAGGGAAAAATCCTAGACGGAGCTCAGTGCATAGGCACAGAGAAGCAGCAGCCTCCAGAAGGGTGCTAGCATGGGGCAGCCAGCCTCCTGCTGCCTCCCAGCCTCGGCCCTTTTGGCAACCGCCTGGCGTGCAAGCCTGCTTGCTTCGCAGGGACGCGTACGCCTGACCTCTGTGTTCTTGAAAACCAGCGGCTGCCCTGCATCTCTTCTCAAAGCCTGGGAAGCTTCAGGCAGGCATCCACACTTCTCATTCCTCCCAGAACAGGACTTGACCTCCAGGAAAATACAGAAATATCTAGGGGGTGGGACATGTACATGGGAGGTTCTTGCTTAATTCCAGGAGTGTTCCTCAGATATGTCCCCAGATGGGTACCAACCTGCAGCATAAGCCACTCTGGTTTGTCCACCAGTGTTTTTATCCCAGTATTCATTTGCATGGTCTTTGGGCTATTCAGACCCAGAAAACTGACTTCATGCTTTTAATGTGCTCATGTTTTTCTTCTACACAAAAAATAATGACATTTTCTGGATTTAATCGCCAGCTTAAGTGCATTTTCCAGAGTTTCCCAAATTTACTTTCAGAAACAGCAACTGACATTTCCTTAAAGAAAAAAATTAATAAGGGGGGAGGAGAAAGCAAACCATCCCTGAGCTGACAGAATGCAACAGTAGGAGGCAAGCATTCAGCTGGCAGTTACTTACTTCCTGGCATGCAATTTTAATTAAGGAGTCAGCATGTC
This sequence comes from Haliaeetus leucocephalus, assembly GCF_000737465.1. Taxonomy (NCBI): domain Eukaryota; kingdom Metazoa; phylum Chordata; class Aves; order Accipitriformes; family Accipitridae; genus Haliaeetus; species Haliaeetus leucocephalus. The sequence continues at coordinate 3,773,130 of NW_010973199.1, read as the reverse complement.
TGCTACACAAGCCCACAGGAGGCAGTAACTAAAAATGACTGGGAAAATGTCCATGGATAAGAAGGTAGGAGAAAGAAACAATGACACTGTATTTCAGGAAGCTAATTGAATATGTTCATCCCTACTTTTCTCTAGATAAGACCTATTACCAAAGGAAAAGCAAGCACAAATTGCTGTATCACAGAACGCACAGAAATACCTATTTTGCAGTGTAGAGTCAGAGGTTTGCTATTGATCCAAGGTAATTCAAAGACAACATCTTTTTTTTCAGGTGGGTCTGCATTTATACCACTTTTCAGATCTGTGCAATAAGGTTTTGTCTTTCTTTTTATGCTAGGGACATTGCATTCATAGCAATTATGCCTTTCAACGAGCAGTTAAACTGCCCATTGCATAAGAAGCAGAAATGACTTGCCCAGGAGTCATGTTCTGAGATATCAGTTGATATTTTAAACAGAAGCCAGGCCAGAAATCTTTCTTTCCTTAGACCATAGCTGTAGTGATTACCTAGCTAAGTAAGTCAGCAAGTAGATTGCTTTAAATCACTTTCAGTAATTTTTCATAAATACATTTTTTTCCCCTGGTATGATGATTTTTTTCTTTTTCTCACAGAGGCAATCATCAGGACATAGAGGCTGATTCATATCCTGTACTTTCAACAACCATTATTAATCATACAAATATCTTTCCAAAGAGGTACTGTGAAATCCTGTGTTGAAATCTCGTCGTTGGCTCTTACTTTCTCCACTGGTAAATATTCAGATGTCACACTGAAGAATAAAAAGGAGGGAGCTCATGCACCTGCCTTGTTTTATAGCTATACACATCAATCTGAAAGGGCTGGGGCTAAAAATAATTTGTGAAGGAAAAGCAAATTAATGTGATATGACTTAAAATTAGAGCTATGGGTTCTGTGGAGAAAAGAACTGGTCAGCTAATCTCAGTCTTTCTGTCTTTCTGTCACTTTCACTTATTAAGAGCTCTTTGGCTAGCAGGTACATAATTTATGCTTATCATTAAATAAATTGCTGGGTGAATGTTAGAGAAGTACAATGAAGTCAGATGACAGAATCGAAAAATCTTTCAAACTTTTTTTTTGTTTTTTTTATAAGTGCCATTTAATGGGCTCATTATGGGTTGAAGAATTATTTCTGAGAGAATGTAACTTGGGATGAAATACTGAACAATCAGTAATGACTTTCTCCCTCCTTCTGTTGAACTGCATTTATGAATTGGGATTGATGGGATAGTGTTCGGAGCAAGCTGGGACCACGGTGTGAGTTGTGTGAGACCATACATATCTCTCTCTGTTCTTTTTCTCCACAGCCCTGGAGACCATATCAAAAAAATTCTAACGTCATTACTTAAGATTTCGATGTCTTGCTCATATGAACAAAATTCATGAGAAAGGGTTGGGGTTTTTCCTTTTCTTTTTGTCTTAAGCTAACCTACAGGGAGAAATTTCTTTTCCTTTTACTGAGCAGAGGATAAAATATCCTTGATTTTTTTTCTTATAACCCTGAGAAATCCAGACACCGATAGAATAGCCTGAAGTTTTGTGTAATTTAAACCAACTGACAATGATCACTTCAGGAGCCATAAGTTCCCTGAAAATTGCTATAGTTTACTGACTGTAAGTTGCTTCTCCTACCTGTCTTAAGGCACAAAATGCCCTAAAGGAATTGCAGAAAGGGACAACTAAAGACCCAGTAATAAGCTCTGTAGCACCGTGGCGTTCCCAGGAGAGTATTTGTAGCCAAAAAATGGAGAAGGTAATAACCAGTAGCTCTAGGGCTACTAAGTTTTGCTCCCAGACCACAGCCATGCCTGTTAGTGTTGATGGGTTGGGGTCTGCACAGCCTGGCCATCCTCTGCACCCTGCCAGCACCTATGGGGAGCTTTGGGTTGATGACATCTGCCAGCAGGATTAACCAGCTGATGTTTCTCGGCTTTTTGTGATAAATGGCTTGAGGCATTATTTTGCAGCAGGCTAAAATTTTAGCCATTTTACTGTTAAACATCTGACCCGAAGCATCCTCTCGCCAGTCTCTCTCCCTTGCCTCTGGAAGGAGCCATTTCAGAGGGCTGAAGCTGTGCTCGGTAGGATAGCTGCGAAGTCAAATGAACCTTCTGGGGGCAACTCCCTCTCCCTCTGAACTGGAAAGGCACTCCAGGCAAGCGGGTTAATTGAGACACCTATACTGTGGAGGGGTAATATGTAGTGAGAATTTCACGCAGAGAAAAACGTCACTCCATTTCAATACCAGACTTTTAAATACCTCAGCTCCTACTTCAGCCCCTACTTTTGCTTGGTGAATCTCAGACTTTAATTTCCTTTGAACAGCAAATGTGGCTTTAAAGGTGAATTATTTATCTTGTACATGTAAAGAAGGGGCCAATGTCCAAATGACGCTACAAAACTGCTTTTGATAAACTAAGTTAAAACCAATAGCATGCCAACAGTTTCTCTCTATCATTTTATATGAAGACATGAAGACATCTTCATTTTTAGATGAAATTAAGCTGCCTTCTAATTTGCAATGGAAGAACCGATTCAACTGATCACTATATTGCAGACGGCATGGTTCCTGGCTGCATGGCAGGGATAATATTTTTATATGGATGAGCTGTTCTTGATTAATTTGTTTGTGATAGAAATCTCAGGTAGGCCGCTGTGGGCATCAGAGCATGGTTACACTGTGATTGCCTAAACACGCGCTCACATACATGTTCATTTATTGCATTTCACAGGCAATGCTTCCTCCTGCCAAGGGCTGCAGGAAGAAACCCAGGCCTTCTTGGGCCATGATGGAGGCAGAGAAGAGGTCCTGTCCTCTCTCAAATCCCAGGTTCTCCCCCCTGCTCTGCACACAGCATGTGCATAGAAGAGAAAAGCTGGGAAAGGGAAAAGAGACTGGGTCTTGGGATACTGGGAATGGGGAGAGGTAGATGAGAAAGAAAAGAAAATTTGTATGATAGGATGCACATGAAACAAAAGCCGAGCGCCCTCTCCGAGGTGACGTTAGGAGTCTGTGGTAGTCTGGGAGCAGGAAGAACACCCCATTAGATGCATCACTGGTGGTGGGCAGCCAACAGAACTTGAAGAAGACTTCCCAATAGTTTGTGTATATTGATTTTTTTTCTTTAAGGCATATCCACAATATTAATGAAATTGTAAGGAAAATACTCTTTGGCAAATATTAGTGGCCTTTTGGACTTTTCTAATGGAAACATTTATAAAATATATTTATAAAACTTAAAGTGAATGTGCAAAAGCTATTTGTTCCTCTTCCAAATCTGGTGTCACCCTTATCTCCAATTTGACTCTGCTAGAATATCCTTTTCAAGGATATTCCATGATTGTACACAAACTTCCTTGCCTATTTCAGATTGCTTTCCCAAACTCCCTACCATGAAACGTACTGTTTTGGGGGTATATAGCAGCAACTCATATCTGCCTCTGGACCTAGGCCATTAAACATTTAAATATCAATTCAGGTTATTTTTGTTTTAGTGTGTTTTTTGTACAAAGTGTGTAAGCAGCCCAGAGGCTAGCCAAGAACAGAGACAAAATCAAAACACACATGAGGGACAGAGAGTCAAACAAATGAGAACACTGGAGAATAATTGCCTCTGGCCATCATTTTACAGTTTTTAGATAACTTTTGAAAAAATATTAACTCATTTTCCTCCTTATTATGTAGCTGCAGTCTCTGTGACCATGAGGAAAGCAAAAACAACTGAGTGAGATGGTCTTGGAGCTTAAAAATGTCATCACTGCTACTGAAAGAGAATATCTCTTTTTACAGGTACTTAGGCTTGTTTTTTTTAAAGCGTTCATCCTGTCAGGCAGCTAGATCCCCTACAGGACAGGTGGAATTTAAAGGAACAAATATCATGGTCTTCAGAGTAAATCTATTCATAATAAATAGAAAGGAAAACACTTGGGTAGATTCCCAAATATGATGAACAAATCAAGATACTCTGGGGTATATCCAATTTATGTTATCTGTAAATTTTAACTATACAACTACAGCATTAAAAGCTCAATGGACTTTATCTTGCTTGGTATCATTGGCCGCTATCCAATAAAGCACTTACACATTGCTAATTTTAAGGACATGATGCCCTGGTTTCAAACCAGAGTACCCAGCAGCATATTGGAACAAACCAGTGATAAGCAGTTTGACAAGCCCTGCAGCAAACACTATCCTGCTGCTTCTTAAAGACACCTATAAGTAGTTGATTCAAACATATTATTTTACTGATACGTATTGAAGATAGACCTAGATTATTCTTTTTTTTCCCTATTTTTTTCAGTGCTAAACAGTTAGCAGAATTGTTGCTCTCTCTGCAGTCTAACTCCAGATAAATAATAATTCACTTCTGAATCTGTGTTTGATTAAAAAAATGGAAAAAAAGGAAGTGCTAATGTGCATTTCTGTGATGTCAGTTTCTTATTGCTGCTGTTGCTGAAATACAGCCATAGCTTGTCAGATGAGGATTCCTGGAGATTCTGTCTGTGAATATGTGTCTAGTTCTTCCACCTTGTTATGAACATGTTATTAGATTTTCACATCTGTCATTTGCTTACCATAAATGCCAACAGTTGCTTTTCCTTCCCCCTACATTTTTTGAAGTAAAAGGATACTTTTCTCATCCAACTTCAACCCGAATCACTAGAATAACAACAAAAATGCACCCTACCACAGCATTTTAATTTATTTCGAGCAAAACTCATGATTTAGAATATCTTCCTTTAGGTGAACACAGAACAATAAAAGCCATGTTCTTTCCAACCACCATCCAACCCATGGATGGTAAGGGTTGTTAGTGTTACATGTATAAAAAGGTAAACTTCTACCTCCAGAATCTGTAAGGGCACACGAGACAGATTGTTTGATCGTAAGTCACCTTTTGGCTTTAAGGTCAGTAAGTCACATTAATAGTATTTCTATTCAGTGGCCGACCACATAGCACAATCTTAAATTCTCTGAGAGCAGCAGTTCTTCCTATGGTACAAAGACACTGATTTGTCACGAAATGGGACTATTAATTTAAACTACATTCTGTGATTAAGCTGTATTTATGCACAAAACTCTGTCTTAGTTGGCCACCTGTGAGACCCTTTCAGATGGTTATTTTTACAATGGCCAAGTTCTCTTGGTACTGTCTTCAAGGGATGTTTCAAGAAGACAGTGTCTTAAACGAATCATAACTCTTTCTTTTGATATCCACATGCTAGCACTCTGGTCTGGGGGTGGGATTTGCCCTGATACCAGCTGGCGTGGTTTTGGGTCACATCAAAGGAAAAGCAATGATGACCGAACAAGCAGTTATTAGGGCTGTTGGAAATTTGGGATTTATTGACTATGTGGCATTTTTGTATAACAAAGCATTCCTACTGTTTTGTGGGCATTTGAACAAGATTGGCCAAACCCGAATCCCATCTCCTGAGGGACCTCTAGGCAATTTCCTCCTCTTTTGTGCATGTGCTTGAACACTTCTTTCAGAATAACAGGAGTGTGGCAATACAGAGAAGAGGATTGTTTTTATAAAAAGTAGCTGGAAACTGAACTTGCTAGGAAAGTCAGCCAGCCAGTAGGAAAGCTTACAAAATTCCTTGGTTTAGGTGCTAAAAGGGATTTAAAATTTTCTTTATCTATTAGCTTCCACACGTGAGGTCTAGGGATCATGTGTGGTCCCACTGGGCTCTACTATCTCAAGAGGAGGCTGTCTCACCTATGGGCAGTTCTCAGTCTGGGGAACAGTTAACCTTAGTTGACTTTGCTATTGGTAGACCTATATAATATACAATATTACCACATCATCCTCAACATAAGTCTCATCTGAGTTACTTTAAGACAATGCAAGCACCACTTCCGTTCCTTTTTTTTTTTATTGGAGCAGAATGATAATCAATACACTACTCAGTTGTCAGCAGGTGGTATACTGTATTTCTTTACAGGCACATTCATGTCACAGTGTACATATGGGTTGGCTAAGCAACTTCATATAAATCAGTCTTAAGATCAGGTCATCTAAAGCCCATTTAAATGATTGAACAATTTGGCTAAGGCAGACAAGTCTTGCACTGACCATTAGTATTTGCTGCTGATGCATTATGCAAGTGTGAGTGATTAATGGTGGTGGTCTGCTCATGTGAAATGAAGCAGTAACATTTTGAGCTATAGTGGGACAGTGCTGTATCATTTTTTCCTAATTTGTCCATCTGTTTGAATCATACTATCCTCAATAATACCTGGCTCTGCATTTTTTCCAGGTGTTGAGTCCTTCTGACCAGGTTAAGAAGTAAGTGTTGCCCCCTTTACTACTGAAGAGCTTCCACATTTCATCATGAAGTTGGCTGCATTTTGCTAAAGCTGGAAAGTGGTGTGAGGTACTGAATTGTATTATCCCAACAGGGGAGAATTTTTATGTATAGATTTAACAAAAGAGTACAGTGAAAGTTTCAACACACCATGCACCTTCTTATGACCTTCATAAATCTCCATTTTCTCTGGATTTTCATCTTGTTCCAATGAAAATATTAATTCTAACTTGAATAATATTTAACAACTTCTTTTGAATGTCTGCAATCTCCTAGAGGAAAGTGAGAGAGACGGGTTTTTTCCATCATCTTCGATAATGTTGGTACAGCCAGAAAAAAAAAGGCACAGGAAGATTTTGCTACTGGTTAGCATGAGGCAAAAGAAAAACAGTGAAAAGAAGCCCATGTCTCCTACCTCAGGGTCCTCTCTTAGCCACTACACTGAACTTCTGTACGTGAACTCTTTTCCAATGAGAGTTGAGTGGTGAATACCATGTTGCTACATGAATATAATTTATTATTTGGTCACAGATCCATTAAACAGCTTCTGATGGAAATATATTTATAGCTGAGTGTGTAATGTTGCATATTTACTTCACTTAACTGTGATTAGCTGAGGCAATGCCAATTAAAACTGAAACTAAAAAAAGCGTGTGTATGATCATTTAGTTTCATCTTCTTTGTGTTTTTCTAACTGCTACCTGCAGTCCAATTAGTGGCATAGGCCATTAATAAATTCAAGGTCAAATTATATTATCTTTCTTAAAAATAAGAGGGAAATGAGCTAGAGGACTTGGAAATATCAGCAAGGCAAAGCTTAAGGACCCTAATACATTTACTGACCTTTACTCTTGAGATGGGTTAGTAGTCATTATAGTGCTGCAAATGGTTCCTTAAATAATTTAGATACCATTGCTTGCTTCTTGGAGGCACTTCATCAAGGTTCTGTGAAGGCAGCAAAGCATGAATAAATATGGACACTCCTCAGAAATAAAATAGACAAAATTGCTGCTCCATTACATCCTAGGTAGATACCTTTAAGTTTCTGCTCAGCTGTTAAAAGAACTTCCAACATGCTCCTGAATAATTAGTTCAATAATGATGTGCATCCTGAAGCAGACAAACATAAAGTGACAAAAAGCCCATTTATGTGTCTGTTCACACTGAGAACGTTTCTTCTGTTTTCATTTTAGCAAAACTCCTTTAGCATGGGTGGCCCAATGAGAAAGAAATCAGGTAAAGAAAAGCCATAGCTTAAACCACATTGTTGCCATATGCAAAGTAAAAACAAAACTGTAGAACTTTATGTAAAATTTTGAACTTCTAATTAAACTTCAGAGAGTAATTTCTTTTCTGCAGATAGATTGAATGTAAGTACCTCTGGTCTCCCTTAAAAAATTATTGATGAATCACATCTATTCCACTTCTGTGTACATTTGAAGAACAGACTCATAAAGGGGACCTTTGAGTACCACATCTGGGTTCCCCTGGCTTTTGCAATGACGGGGTCCTGAAGTCTAGATACACAATAATGCCCACCCTTTTGCTGCTTGACATGCCCAAAGACACCAAGCTGAGCAGAAGCCATGAACTAGGACTGCTTCCTGGTAGCTGCTTGGTGGTTCCTGCCTTTTCAGAATCCTCCCCAGCCAATATTCAAAATGCATTACAAGTAGCAAAGGACATAAAAGATAAGACAAAAAAATTGTTTAACAAATGAATTAAAAGGACTATAAAGTGTAGGCCATAACTTACAGGGGAAGAGAAGCAATTCATGATGTCACTGAGAAGACAAAATCTTCAGTCCTTTTACTTTTGTTTTAATTTTCATACAAAAGGTCAGTTGTGACCAGATGCTCAATACACGAAAATTATTAAGGGCATAGGAAACAAGCCAGAATAGGAAAAGAACAGGTAAATGAACATTTGGATAGGTACAATGTACTCAGACCAGTGATAACTGATCAAATTTGCCCTCTTGAGTACTTCAGGAATCTACATGAAACAATTTCTGAATAATTAGCACTTGTTTGTGAGGCCTCATAGCAGATGGTGAGGTCTGCCATGAGTAAAGAAAGATCAGTTAAATGTGTCAAACTCTGATATCCAAAAAGCTACTGAAAAAAGTAATTAAATAATCAATTTTAAAGAAGATAAGAAACAGCCAACACTAATTTGTCAAGAGCAAGTCATGTCAGAGAAAGAAATTCCTTCTCTGACTACCCAGTGACTTTGACTGGTCTAGTAGATTGAAACATAATGTATCTTGGTTTTAGAAAGGCTTTTGTTCCATTACATTCTCTTAAGTAAATTAGGGTGATATGACCTACAAGAAAAGTATATAGTGTGGGCATACATCTGTGTTCAAAATCTGCACTCAAAAAATAGGAGTCACTTGCCAAGAAAATGGAGGCATATACCCAATAGCTTACTTTGGAGAACACTGTGGTTCCAAGGTTCCAGTAACGTTAGTTTAATCTGTGATTCAGATCACGTGTAAGGGAATGATATAATAAAATCTGTAGGTAACAGAAATGTTTTATGGGTTGTGAGCTCTTTGGAGACAGGTTTAGAATCCAAAACCATATTGCTAAATTGGATAAATGCTCTGAAATAAAAATAATAATATTAATTTAGTTAAAATAAGTGCAGAGAGCTGTATTTGGCAAGGCAATACCAACCGCACAGATAAAAAAATGGGGACATAGAATGGTTTGAGTTGGAAGGTACCTTTAAAGATCATCTGATCCAAACCCCCTGCCATGGGCAGGGACATCTTTCAGTAGGTCAGGTTGCTCAAAGCCCTATCTAAGCTGGCCTTGAACACTTGGAGGGATGGGGCAGTATTGTGGTTTAACCCCAGCCAGTAACTAAGCACCACACAGCCACTCGCTCACTCCTCACCCCGGTGTGATGGGGGAGAGAATCGGAAAAGTAAAAGAAAAAAAATTGTGGGCTGAGATAAAGACAGTTTAATAAGTAAAGCAAAAGCCATGTGCACAAACAAAGCAAACCAAGGGATTCATTCCCCACTTCCCATGGGCAGGCAGGTGTTCAGCCATCTCCAGGACAGCAGGGCTCCAGCACGCCTAATGGTGACTTGGGAAGACAAATGCCATCACTCCCAACGTCCCCCCTTCCTTCTCCTTCCCCCAGCTTTACATGCTGAGCATGACGTCCTATGGTCTGGGATACCCCTTGGGTCAGTTGGGGTCAGCTGTCCTGGCTGTGTCCCCCCCAACTCCTTGTGCCCCCCAAGCCTCCTTGCTGGTGGGGTGGGGTGAGAAGCAGAAAAGCCCTTGGCTCTGGGTAAGCACTGCTCAGCAGTAACCAAAACATCCCTGTGTTATCAACACTGTTCCCAGCACAAATCCAAAACACAGCCCCATACTAGCTACTATGAAGAAAATGAACTCTATCCCAGCCAAAACCAGCACAGGCAGCCACAGCTTCTCTGGGCAACCTTTTTCTAGTGTCTCACCAACCTCGTCATAATGAATTTCTGCCTTATGTCCAATCTGAATCTACCTTCTTTCAGTTTAAAACCATTGCCCCTTGTCCTGTCACTACAGGCCTTGGTAAAAAGTTTCTCTCCATCTTTCTTATAAGCTCTCTTTGTATATTGAAGGGCCACAATAAGGTCTTCCCAGAGCCTTCTCTTCTCCAGGCTAGGTAACCCCAACTCTCTCAGCCTTTCCTCGTGGGAGAGGTGTTCCATCCCGCTGATCATTTTTGTGGACCTGCTCCAACAGGTCCACTCTGTCTTATACTGGGGACCCCAGAGCAGGATGCAGTACTCCAGGTGGGGTCTCAGGAGAGTGGAGTGAAGGGGGGAGAATCACCTCCCTCGACCTGCTGGCCACGCTTCTTTTGATGCAGCCAAGGATACAGCTGGCCCTCTGGGCTGCAAGTGCACATTGCTGGGTCATGTCCAATTTTTTATCCACTAGTATCCCCAAGTCCTTCACAGGGCTGCTCTCAATCCATTCATCCCCCAGTCTGTATTGCTACTGGTGATTGCCCCAGCCCAGGTGCAGGACTTTGCAGTTGGCCTTGCTGAACTTCATGAGGTTAAAGACTTCATGAAGGTTCTTCATGAAGAACTTCATGAGGTTAAAGACTTCATGAAGGTTCTTCATGAAGAACTTAATGAAGTTAAGGTCTTCTTAACTGGACAGCAGTAGGACAGAAAAAATGCAAGGTCTATAGTGGATCACAAACACAGTGAGATGCTTCTCCAAAAGGAATTAAACAAAATACATAATCTTCATTTTGGGTTGTATGAACAGAGGTGTGAGGTTTAAAATAATTACTGCATTGCACTTAGAACTGATGGGACCTTGTGTATATTTATCAGCTGTATCTGCCTATATTATTTGATCCACAGAGTTCCCCACCTCTGTGGGCACCCCCATGTTCAAGAGGGATGTGACTGTACTGCAAAGTGTCCAGAAGAGGACAAAACCAGATAAAATGTTTAGAGAATAATCATTATAAAGTGGAAAAGAACTAAGGTGATTTAGCAATGCAAAATGGTTGAATGTTGAAAAACCCACCTGCCAGACATCCTGCTGAAAGCTTTCCTCTATCGGTTAAATACTTACACTTTGCTTAAAACATTCATGGCTTTTCCTGTAGTTTTGTGCCAATTTTTCTGGGTACCCACATCCTAAGGCTACTGAATTTCACAAAGGACGTACTGCTGCCGTATACAGGTAATGACATGAGCAGTACAGCTCATCAGACTCACATACTGAGTAAGGTATAGAATGTCTCTTTGCACGTGCTTGATTCGTCTACCCATGACAGGCCATTGGCATCATGCCCAGGAACATACAGAAACATCTTAGTTGTTTAGGCTAGAAAGCAGAAGTCTGAGGAAGGGACAGAATGGCAGCTCTAAGTGTTAAAAACAGACAAAAAAGAATCCTTTATGGGGAACAATGATCAGTTGGTCACCACGTCCTCTGGTGCTAGCTGAGATGTGACTAATTTACATGAGAAAAATTTAGATTATATATCATGGATTAGAATCTGTATTAAACAACTTTCTGTAACATGCTATCCAAAGTCTACTTTCTTGAATGATTCAGTAGAGGAACTTGGCATTTATCTGAATGCAGATCTCTTTTCTCACTAGCTATTAATTTCTAGGTAGAGTAGTACCTCCTGAAGTCAATAGCAGTATTTTCATCTGCAAATGCTAATATGTTAAACAAATTCAAACCATTTAATTATTTTACCACACTTTTTGCATTTACAAGCATGTTAATACAATTTCATTGCTGTCTTGGCTATAATCAAAATTACAAAGAAATATTTCCCCTTTGAATTTGTAGTAATAAGTAGCTACAAAAACATTTTGCTATTTCTATGCTTTGAGGTCTTAGTAGCCACAGGAAAAAAATATGGAAAAAGCCCAAACCAATTCCTCATTCCAATCAATCTTCAGCTATTTTCACAATTAAGAAAGAAACCAATATAATGCTGGCAATTAATTGCTTAGTCCTGCTGAGATGCATCATTTTATCCTAGGGGAGCACGTATCTTGGGAAAGAGTTCTATTTAATTTGCAACCATAATCAAGTGATGTGTTTTTATCTATGTAGGAAAAGTGTTTGAATTTTATTTACAAATGGATTTCAGCAGGATGTGGCTTACAACCTTGGGTAATCACACTGAAAGGGCTTGCAACTATTCTTGTGAGTAAAATGAGTGGGATTTTCTATACTCTGACCCACTGCGAAATAGCTCAAAACTGCCATTAATGTTTTCTGTCAACAGTTTCTCAAAAGGTTTTTAAATTTCATTTGTTTTGCTAACCTAAAAGACACTCATAGTTTTGCTAAGGCCCTACATAATACAGTAGCTAGCAGTCATTAGTACTATTTTTTTCTTTCAGTATACTTTACTTTTCTGCTAACACTACTTGTCAGGAAAACATCCCAGTGGTTCCAAATCAGAGATAGCTTGACATTTCTCAAATGTGGACAAGGGAGAAGACCCAAGATGTGCTTAGAGAAGACTCATTCTGGAGGTTGTTGCAGAAGCTGAATCAGGTTGAGGATGCCTCCTTGGGCTGCAAGCTGCTTGTAGTGATTAACTACTGTCAGAAGACTATCTCCAGAGCTCTCCCAAGAGCTGTGCTCCCAGGTGACAGAGCCAGGTAAAGTCCATGGGGAGAAGCTGGGCTAGGGTCCAGTTAAAATTCAGCTAATTTTGGTTGTGACAGTTTGAGGGAGCTTTATAGACAAGAGACCTGTTTGGCTGGCCAACGCTGGGCTTTGCTACCTTTGAAGGGGAAGCAGAGCAGATGGGAGTTTCCATCTCCGATTAGCTAGGAGGAGATTTAGATTTCCTGTGATTTAGTCCCATCATGGCTGTGTAGCAGAAGCAGAGAATTCCTATGCTCCTGGCAACTTCATATAATAGCCTTCATTGACCTTGTCAGCACCATGTGTAACACAATCTATTTTTTCCATGTGGTCTGTAAAATCATCCTGGAAGTGCAATACAACTCGAGAGTGAGGGGGTAAGTGGTTGCGGGAGGGCACTGGAAGTTCGGCTCTAATTATAAGGCTTTAGTCTTAGTCCACTATTTTATGAAGGGTGCTCCACACCTAAGAATTTCAAGAGTGATGTTCAAAAATATCTCATGAGGTATTGCCTGAGCCATGAATTGGATAATTGCTACACTGAAAATATGCAGTGGAACCAGGAAGGGGTTAATGGCTTATTGGAATTGAAGAATTGTTCTTAATGGGTGCAAAACTCCGTCTACTTTCACAGTGTGAACACGGAAAATTATGGTACTATCTATGCCATCCATTTCCTTCTCCTCTGATGCATTACAATACCATCTAAAGAAAGAACAAGCCAGCACATGGTTTTCTATATTATGCAAACTGAACTTTTCAAATTTGTGAAGGATGTCAGCAAAAGTTGTCAGTCTTGTACACAGATCATTACCAATTTTGAAAGGTGAGACTCAGAACTGCAGACTGTAGGTTAGCTTCTTTCTCTCTCTTTCTCTCTCTCCCCCCTCCATCCCTTCCTTTCCTTCTTCCCTGCTTCCTTGCCCTTCTGATTTTTTTCCTTTTTTTTTTCTTTTCTTCCTTTTATTTCTTTAGAATAAGAGGCAGAGTTTTGCAAGACACCATGAAAGTCTGGTAAAGGACATTTGGGGAAATCATCTAGGAGAGTAGAAGATGCTTTTGCCATTTGTTATGCATTCAAGCAAGTGCTACAATAAACAAGAGGCTTTTATACTGTTTACTTCTGCTGAGCCAAATAGTAAAAACTGTCAAATGTTTGTGGCTTAGTTACACATGCCTGGAATGCTTATGTTGTTAGCTTTAGTGCATATGCGTGCCACTTTATGTTTGCTTTGCTAGCTGCGCTTGTGATGTGCACAGATGAAGATGGACATCATATAGCATGAATTACAATGTTCGGGGTGAAAAGCAACTTACCTCAGGGATGCTCTGTGTACTGTAAAGGCTGAGCCTCTTAGCCTGACAATTCCCAGTGAATCTTGTGTTAAATCCAACGTGTAATAAAAAGATTTTGGTTTATTTTTAAAGAAAAACACCTGGCCTGAAAGTCCACCTTCTGTATTTTAACATAGCCTTTGAACTTCTTTTTTTTCCATGCGTACTTACCCAAAGGCCTATATCCAAACAAAAATCTGTGAATCTGACTGCCTGCTTAGTCCTGGAAATACTAAATTACTCTCTCAAACTATTCTAATTGATTCCTAATTTAGGCATCTCTGAATATCCCTATGCCTGTATCTCTCTGTGGGGTGCGGGGCCACAATCCAGCTACAGCAAGACATTCTCACCCTTCTGCTGCCCAGGGTGAAGGTCTCTCCCTGTGCCTTGGAGGAGTACCAGTGGGAGAGGGCAAAAGTGTGATTGTGGTCCCAGCTGCCAGATCCAGACCCGCCCCCCCAGCTGATTGCCCATGCTGTGCGCTTATAGCTATCCTTTTGGGGCTCATGATTTTTTCTCTGTTGGCTACACAGAGTCTGTCGGGAGGAGAATGCATCTTATACCCTGGTAACATTGGGCTCTCTTTCGGGATGTAAAAGCTGTGGATTCAAATCAGTCAGTGTTTGAGGAAGGATCACAGAAGAAGTTTTCATGCTTCCTGTGTTGTTAGAGGATGTTGGAGGATGGAAACGGAAATCTCTAAGTGAAGGAAGCAGGTTGCACAAAAATGCCCTGCAGCACTCTTGGATTGATGCCTGAGAACAGAGTTTCAGGCACGTGCTTTTCATTAGCGTTTTATATTGGATAGTTTGGGTATATCATCCTGATGGTTCTTCAGCCCTCGTATAGTACCTAGTTTTTCCCCACATCTTGTACAGGAGTTTTGAGAACTTAGGACAGCAATCTGAAGCCCACTCTTGGAGCTTGACACCCAAATTTCCACATTTGGCACAACTGAACACGGCAGAACCCAAGGCCCTTCGTGGAAGGATAACCAAATGAAAGGCTTGGAGGAGATTCTTCCAGCCATCCTTGTGGGTCTGCTCCAGCACCCTGACCTAAAATGAGTCTTCCTGACTTCACGGGGCACTGAATCAGGTGCCAGGCACTCAGGGACTATTTTGCATAGGTATATGCATTGCTTTCTGATTTTCTAATGAAGCACCAAACAGTTAGAGACTGTGATATAGTTATTCTGTGTTTTTAGAGGAACCTAGCAGAGGGCAGAATTTTTACAATAACTGCTTTATAAAGCTAAATGACGTTTCTCCTTTTAAAATTATTTTAAAAGTGGACTTTTTCTGATAGCCAGTAAGTTTAAATTCTCAGCAGGTACTCTTCTCTGCCATGTATATCAGGTGTTGAGATACTGTAACAATAAAAAAGGTTTAAGAAATCGCAAGCACTTTTATTGAAAGATGACCTTTCTACACAGACCGCAATTCTAGCTCTTGTTAATTTAGCACTAAATACATGTTGGACTGTACAGCATTTTGGAAATAGTTATTTTAAAAATAGTAGATCAGTATTGTAAAGGAAAGTTGTACAGAAATTGAACATTGGACAGGTAAAGTAACATACAACAGCTTCCAAATGGCAAAAGTATTAAGGAATAACACTGACAAAGAATTCAGTGATTGTTAAAACCCATAAATCATCAAATCAACTTTGCAGAGACCAAGAACTAAGCCGATAACTGAAGTTATCATTTATCACTAGTAGCTGCAAAGCAATCTGACGTCTGTGCAGACCTGACCACTGGGGAATACCCTCAGCTCCAGGAGGTCTGGGGCAGCAGGGTGTCACCATCAGGGCAGTGGCATCCTACTGCGGGCTGCCGATGGCAGGGCAGGACAGGGGACAGGACTAGACTGCTGTGTATCTAAGGGGTCACTAGAAGCCTTCGGGTCCTGCCAGCAACCGCACATGACATACAACAGCCTTTTGATTGTTGTAATTAGTACACGAACTCGCTTAGTATCTACACCTAATCAAAAAGTGGTAAGATCCAGGGTATGAGGCATGGATTTTGTCCCTGCACCCTTCCTGACCTCCTGTGCTGCACTGCTCCTCAGCAAGCCCTCGGGCTATAGGCTGGTTGACTTTAAACAAACAGGAGCCTTGCAGTAAACACAGATACTTCGTTTTAAAAGTACATAAGGGGAATTACACTGCAAGACTATGATCTCTCTATTTATCCGATCATAGTAATGGAATGGTCAAGAAGCTTTTTCCAGGGTTTGCTTGTTTTGTGGTTTCTGGTAATCTAAAAGCACATCTTCCAAATGCAAAGTGAAAGTATATTAAATGTAGCATGGCCATAGAAAAGGAGAACAGAGACCCAGCACATCTCCCCTAATGAAGTACATGGCACAGGCTCCATTTAATTCAGCAGGAATGGGACCACAAATAAATAGTAAGTCATAAATATTACTTATGTACTCATACAGTAGACTAATTAGACTGAGCTGAGACAAATAAAAAACCACATCATTTTATATGAAAATTATGCACAAAGCAATTTACAAATAGTTAATGTAGTCATCATATATTAATCAACTCTTAAAATAATTATAGCTGCATTTCCACCATTTGTCACAATACTCAAAAACTCTGGACAAAGCAATGAATATAATAGCGACATATGAAGAGCACGTTTTTCTGCTGGCAGTCAGCATGGTGCTCTGTGCCTGTGGTCAGAGCCAAATCCACCCATTGGGTACCCAGAGAGTCAACCACTTTTTGAAATTCTTTTTTTCTCCATTGCAATGCTCTCAGGTGAAGAAGTTCTAGCAATATTAATCTCTGCACTGCAGAGTTGTTAATTTTGATTTAAAAGGTTCTTAAAAGCTTTAAAAATAAGTTAGCAATAATAACTCAGCTCAAAGATTTTGTCTGACCCGTTGCTTAAACTTTTAGCAAAACAAAGGAGAAAAAATCCTGAAGAAAACCTACATTCCCACTACTACCAATTCACTTATTCATGACTGGTTTACTTACAGGATACAATCTCTCAAAAACCTCATGCTTGATCATTCCATTTTTGTTGCTAATTTGGTACATTGTGACAGTAAGGATGCTGGTCACTGAAAGCCAGTTTATTTATAATTCTGCATTTCATTTTGATAGCTTATAAATACACATGGCCCAACAGATTACTAACTTTCTTTACTTTACAAATCCCTCCCTTCTCTCTGCATATTATTCACTGCATACACAGATTGCAGTGAAAACAGTTTTTAAAAGTGCATCCTTCATTAAACATTTTGAATCTTCTTTCTCGTTTACTAAGATACTTTATCACGCTGCCGGTCCTGAAAAAATAGTTTAGGGAAATTCTGTGGTCTGCATTATGTGAGGGTTCAGACACAATGGGCCTTTCTTATCACATTATCTATGATCCTGTGAAAAAGTAAAAAAGTAAAGCAAATGAACAGCTGAAAATCAGCTGGCACAAACTGAGCTTCAGCCTAAACTGAAAACTGTATCACTTACTACAGTTGACAACTTCTGAAGAGTTCTCTGAAATGGTGCAAAATTATTATTATTCTTCCATGAAGATATACAACTTGAAGAGAGAATACAGGTGTCTAAGCATGATTTCACAGAGCAGTGCATTCATGGACCTCTGTAGACCTCAATGTCAATATTCAAGGCTGAAGTTACAACAGCCAATTCTGTATTGTGAACATTAATAAAACTGCGGGACAGCTCGTAAGCAGTTAACAGATTTCCTCTGGCTGAACAACAGTAGCCACATGATTATTTTACTGGTGATTCATTGCAGAGCAGACCAGTGGAGACTGAAAATATCACGTTCACTGGGAGCGTTGAATGTAAGGCCACAAAGACGACTGTCTCCCTTTTTCATATTTCATTTAAAAAAAATTAAAAAAAAATTTTACACATAGAAAAAAAATCTATCTCAAATAGAACTAAGAAAAATCAGTCTGTTCCACTAAAATGAATATAATATGTTTGTTCACTTGTTTAAAGACAAAACATTTCACCACAAGGACAGTAAAGCACTGGAGAACATTACCCAAGGAAGTTGTGCAGTCTATGTCTTGAAGATTTTCAAGAGTGAAATCTTGTGACTAGGCAAATCCCTGAACAACCTGGTCTGAATTCAGTGCTAATCTTGCTTCGAGCAAGACGTTGGACGTGATGGTCTTCTGAGATCCCTTCCACTTGAAATAGTCTATGATTCACTGTTTCCACTGCCCTTGCATAACCTGAAAATTACTGATAGAACTGGAAAGGTGATACCTGGGAACCTTAAAGTAAGAGCACTATCTTAGCTGGTTCTCTTCTCTATGCCCACAGGACCGAAGGCCTACACAAACCATGAGCTCCTTGTTTCTGTGCTGTACATCCTTCCGGGAAGACACCATATGATATAATCCAAGACCTGTATCTTGGATTAGGTACTTGCATAAGCATTTGCCTCTAGTACCTGATGAGTTAGAGGCTTCATTTAGCCAGGTGTTGCATATCTGTAATCATAATCATTGCTGCAGGGGATCAGTTACCATTATTTGTATAGTGGCAGCTCCTGACTAGCCTAGTCATGGACATAGCCCTGTTTTACTAAGCACTGTATTAAAAAAAAAAAAAAAAAAGAAAGCAAAAGAAAAGGGAGGTAGCCATCCTAAAGAGATGGCAGCCTCAGTCAGGCTGAAAAGTGTGGTGGCATGTACAGATAGCAATTCCTTACACAAAAACATCATTGCTAAGAAAAAGTTCTTCTTTAATAACTCATTGCAGCTGAATCTCAAACCAGTAGCTAATGGAAGCAAACTACATATATAACAATCCTATACACTGTATTCTGGCATTATAGAAGTCATGACTGACATCTCTAAATATGCACTATCAAAAGTAGATATAAACCATCTAAACAAAAAACAAAAGCACTTTTGTTGTTGTTAGGAAAAATGGATAATTTACACTATCTGTAAAAGACAGATTAAGGTTTACAACCATCATAGACGTGCCCCAAGGGATGATCCAAGCTAAATACCTGCAGCTTTGATTCAGACTATTAACTAAATGCTCTTTACAAATTGTCATGGGTCTTCCCAACAAAAGAACACCACTGTAGTCCTTACTGTGAAAAACATGTAACAACCATATAAAATACCATTATTTGAAGATACCTTTGAACTTCAAACTTCCATTCTGACTACATTGCACTGTTTTGTGTTCACAACATTAACACAGTCTAGTAACCTTAAACTGCCACCTGGCCTGTAGAGATCATGAGCCTCCCCGTGAAGATGCACTGTAGTCTTGATTGATGGATTGAGTGTCACATCTTCAGCACTCTATATCTTGTGCTTTCATTCATCAAGGGGATGTATCTCTACTTTTGGCAGAGAGGTATGATGAAAATTTAGTCTCCATTCATACAGATCAACTCAGATCTATCGATACATGTCTATTCAGAAAAATACTAAATGACAACAACAACACGTTTCAGTGAGGTCCTGGAACGAAGCAGACTAAACATATGCTTAAATATGTACTGTCCTTCTATATTGCAAGGTGCTTAACAGATAAAGTGCTGTGTAAAGTGGTCATGCTACTCTTCTCCATTTTCTGTGCATTTTTGTCAGGTCTGTAAACTATGTGTTTGAGAAAAATCCCCTGCCTGATCTTTTGTTCATGATCAACACCATTTCAAACAGTGTTTGAATCTAGAAAACAGAAAACCGATATGTTCTTTGACAACCCCAGATATCGCCAAAGTATTAGTAAGAAAAAAGTATTTGAAATAATAAAATCTAAATCTCATTATTCCACTACCCTGAGAATGGGGGCAAACTGCCAGTGATAATGGCTATGCACATTTATTTTTTCCTTCATAACAGGAAGATATAAAAATTCAGACTAGCTGAACTAGATTAGAAACTTGATCTAACTTTATGATATTTAGAAAGTCTAGCACTCTTCCTGATTAGACTCTCAGACTGGATCATCAGTCTCTGGGACTCTGAAATACGGCATTTGTAGTAATGTGGAGCCGCATCATTGTGGTGACAAAAAGCATTTTAAGTGACTCACCACATGTCAGTGGAAAAGAAAAGAAACAAAACCAATCCAAACCAATCCCCAGGATTTTTTTTTTTTTTACAGCCCAGTGCTATTTGCAGAAGGAATGTTTGGTGCCCAACTTGGGTAAGTATAGAGATCAAATATAGGCACTATCCATGTCATAATTGCAAGCATAACTACAGCAACTCCGATGATGTTAATGCCCAAACCAGCTTTCACCTAAAGGAGTGGGAAAAGAAAGCAGAAACATACATCAAGACACTGAAGAAAGTTTTTAAAATGCTAAAAATCCCCTTTAGGGACTTTTGCTTAAAACTCACCATGTCCATAACAGTTAAATGACCATATGAAAATACAATGGCATTGGCTGGGTTTGCTACAGGAAGCAGGAATGCAAAGGAAGTACACAGGGTAGCAGGTATCAAAATGAAAAGTGGATTCACATGAATGGCTTCAGCCTATCATAAAATAAAAGAGAGAGAACAGCTGTCAAGGGACACATTTGCCAAATGAAATACATAAGTACAAACTTCTTATATTAACACAAGTGAACTGTGAACAGAAATGCCAGTTTAAATAGTGAGAAATAACCTTTTCTGATAACTCATTTTTAAGATTATATCTGGGAATGCTTCAGAGGAGAAAAGGTGATTCTAATACAGAATAGCTACTGAACTTTAAATCCATGCCTGATGTTTTCTAATTGTAGCTGAGTCCATAAAATAAGACTATTGCAAAGACTGTGCACACTGCACAAGCACTAAAAGCAAAAACACTGCAAGAAAGATGATAAAGTTGAATTTGTATGTAATAGATAGGAGAGATTCAATGAAGTGAGGGCTAAGGTTTCTTTGCAAGAGAGGGAAAGTGCATTAGTACGTGTCTAGGCTGGCCAAGAGGAAAATCTACAGACTAGAAGATGATCAGTAAGTTTTGAAGAAGAAAGAACTGGGTGTTTCGGTAAAGATGATGAGAAGAAAGGACACAATTGAGCTAAGAACTACATATAAAGCACATCCATTAGCCTCTCTTCTCTTCGGTGACAGCATGAAAGTTGCAGTGTTAACCATTTTCTCTGAAGATGTGGTCCTGAAGAAACACTAAAGAGAGCTGTCCTTTTTAAGAGCTTCGACTATTTACAAACAGGAATAATGGCATTGATTTTTAAGTGTTGAACTTTTACCTAATTTTACTGAATTTTCAGCATCTCTTGTAAGAAAGCCCCCAAACAAGCAAGTATCCAAAGCACAACACAGCACAGAAAAAAAAAAAAAAAGCATGAAGTATTTTATGGAGGCTTTTAAAAACTGCTTCTTTGAGCAGCTATATTATTACATGGATGATAGAGCAGATTCTGATTAAAACCAAACTGTGTTATACTCACCAAAGGAGACAGTATGGGCAAAAATATCGTAATCGTAGCTGGATTGCTGGCTACTTCTGTGACTGAAGTGACAATAAGGCATGATATCAGGATAACCAGCCACAAGGGTAATGATCCTAGAGGGGTCAATTTATGTGCTACCCACTCAGAAAGTTTTGAAACCTGCGTAAGGAATATGACAACATGATTATGTTTTACAAACCACTGAAAAGAAAATTTAATAAATGGTACAAACCAGGAATTAACTCATCTGCTAATTGTGAAATATTTGTGTCTTTAGAAAAAATCTGAAATATTTTCCATATTCCTACCATGTATTTTTAAGCACATTCTTCTAATTCGATGGTGTCCTATAGGAACCCATGCAACTACATTCCATTTATTTATATTTGCACCTCTGAGACGTTTAAAGGAGTCATAATCAGAAAATTGTAATATGCATATATCAGGCTTCATAACCAGAGTTTGGGCCCGAATCTGCTTGATTTACTGGAGTAGCCAGCAGAGCTCCACGTGGGAGGTACCTCAGTGACATGGGAAACTAACCCTAAGGTTTTGGAAATGGTGTCTGCACAACTCTGACCACCATCAGGTTTAAATTAAATAGCAAACAGTAGTCACTATTGTGCGTAGTCTTTAAAGACAAAACAAACTCTTTTTTCTGTAAACCTGCTTTCTGAACGTCTTGAATATTGGTCACATTTGTCGTGTTCAATATTGCTACAGAATAACTTGCTGAAACAAGAGAATAACTATGAATTCACTGCATGTCTGAATTGCTCTTGATGTGGGTCATGCTAATTGTTCAGCATCTTCTATAAATTGCATTACCTCACAGCCGTCTGCCAGTGCAAACCCACCACCAACAAGAATAGCTATTTCCCAGGGCATGCATGACTGAAATTCCTTCCAAGTAATCAGTGGAGTGTAACCAAAAGCAGCTAGAGAAAAAAAAAAAAAACAACAAACCTAAAACCCCCATCAACATTTAAAAACATATTGAAAAACATCTTGAAATAAGATCTCTGAGGAAGTACTTGGGAAATATTCAAAGGCAAAATCTCATCATTATAACATGAAGAAAGTCTTTGACGTGAACAACCTGCACTTCCTGGGACAGATCCTTAGCTGGTGAAAACTGTCACAGCCTGAAGACAATAGAGCTATAATGGTTTCCACCAGTGGAACATTGGCCCCTCTTCCCTCCTTCCCTATGTGGAAGATAGCTATGGGATATCAATGAGTTTAATTTACTCCATAAAACTGCGCTATTCAGACAGATTGCTGAGCAAATGCTGTTTCACTTAGATTCATTGAGGTTCTGATCTTGCATTCTCTGTGAACCCTCAGAATGCATGGATTTCAGCAGCAGAATTGAATACATGAAGAGGACAAGCCAGAGGTATACTTTAATCAGGGTAAATTCCATTTTGAAGGGGAAAAATTAAATGAGAATGGACTCATTTAACATGTCAAATTTTATAGGGTACCTTAAATAAACAGCAACATTTTCAAAAAATAAACCCAACCCTGCCCCGTACAGTCCTATTCAAAGCCCACTGCAGTCAATAGAAAGGTGGTTCCCACTGGCAGTGGTGGGCTGCAGGTAGCAGGTTCCTGCACAGCACTAGCTCCTGCTGCTCACATTGCTTAATTGTTGGCACTGCCTTTCAGGCCAGGAATGCTTTATATCCCAGTAAGATATTATCCTGTATTAAGATTGTAACATTAGTATGTAACAACATTCCTCTAACAAGTGCAGTAGGTTACATTTATGCTAGCATCTTAGATAACTTGTTGTAGTGAAATCCACATCAAAATATACTCAACTGTTTTCTCCATTTGAAGTCCTAGACAATGTTTTTGCTGGAATAATAAAGAACAGCAGGCCTATCACTAAGGCAGTTGTTGAATCTGTAGCATAGCCTTTATACCTAAGAAGTTAACAAGAAAAAAACACATAAATATATATATAGTCAGGAGGAGGAGGAGAAAAGAGTGAGGAGGAGGATGGAGTGGCAGAGAGCCTGACCGCAACCCCCTATTCCCCATCCCCTGTGCTGCTTGGTGCAGTGGAAAGAGGTAGAAGAGTTAGGAATGAAGGACTGAAGTTGAGCCTGAAAAGAAAGGGGGTGGGGGAAAGGTGTTTTGGTTTTTGTCTGTGTTTCTCATAATCCAATTCTATTTTTAATTGGCAATTAAACTAATTTTCCCCAAACCAAGTCTGTTTTGCTTGTGATGGTAACTGGTAAGGGATCTCCATGTCTTTATCTCGACCCACAAGCTTTTGGATCTTATTTTCTCCCCTGTCCTGTTGAGGAGGGGGAGTGAGAGAGCGGCTGAGTGGGCATCTGGCAGCCGGCCGAGGTCAATTCATCACGTCTGCAGAAATATTAGGTGTAAGTTGTCTAAATTCATAAATAAGCATCTTGAGTAAGCATGTGTTATTTTGTCACGCAGAGATAAGCTGGGGGAGGGGAATGTTTCAGAATAGCTGATGCTTAAACAACTAATTTTCACAGTTCAATGGTAAATTTAATGACTTTAATATGCTCTGTAATACATTCAGTCCAACAGACCTTAAGAGCGCTGTGCATACCTACAGAGGATGATGCTTTTGTAGCTAAAAGAAGGCAGCAGAGCTTTATTATCATCCACCTATGGCTGTCACTACTAGGGTCATAGACACAAGGGCCATGTTTATTTTCATTATTTCCAGTGCCTGAGAACTGCTTGCACTTGTGTTTCTTAAACTGATCCAATTTCCTTCTAACTTGTACAGAGTAGCCCCAAGATCAAGTAAAGTGAAAAGCTGAGCTCTAAGACCATTTTAACATATCCATCTGATTCTCTTACACACTGTTAGGTGGTGACATATCCCAGTCTGTCTTATTTCAGTCAAGATGGTCATTCAGATGAATAAGAATTTTGCTGAAGAAAGTTAAACCCAACATTTTCTTAAGCTCTGTTATTATTTTTTTCTATTTTCTGTAAGTTCTTCCGTGAATTTTCCTGAACCAATATACCAATATATTTGTCACCTCAGCCTCATACCATATGCTTTTCTGCATATGCAGCTACAGTAGGTCCAAACATAACTTCCCAGCAGATCTTCCCAGCAGCTTACAGTTTTATACTAAACCAGGGCTTTTCACTGAAAGGGAAAAATCAGCTCCGAGTTATATATACAAATGTGTAATCTGGTAGATCCCTTTGCTTTAACAACAGTGTTAGGTGAGATTCAAAAGACCTTAATATGCATAGCACAGACACCACAACCAGCACAGTTTCAGCTAACACTGTCACAAAAGGAAGCTGCCAGAGAACTTGAAGTGGTTCTCTCATATATTCTGTCTCCTGCTTCCTATGGTCTGCTAGCACAGAAAACACTTTAGGAAAAAAAAAGTTATTATTTTCTTATGGTGTCTCAAGGCAGAGGGTTCTGCCTATGTATCACCTTTAGCCTAGGACCAGATGCACTGGTTCTAAACAGCAGAAAATCTCTTCCTCTAGGATCCTATCCTGCACTCTCTTAAGACATGCTAGGAGTTTTGAAGGAAGGCAAGATTTAGATACAGAAACAAGTCATGCTGCCACTTTCTTCTAGGCAGCTGCTTCTTCACAGAATGGGTGAGATTGGAGGGGAACTCTGGCGGTCATCAGGTCCAACCGCCCCTGCTCAAGCAGAGTCACCCAGAGCCAGTTACCCAGGACTGTGTGTGTCCAGACAGCTTTTGACTATCTCCAAGAATGGAGACTCCACAACCTCTCTGGACAACCTGAGCCAGTGCTTGGTCACCCTAAGAGGTAGAAAGCATTTTCTGATGTTCAGAGGGAACCCCTATGTTTCAGTTTGTGCCCATCGCTTCTTGTGTTGTCATTGGGCACTGCTGAGAAGAGCCTGGCTCCATCCTCTGTGCACTCTCCCAGGTATTTTTAAACACTGACAAGAAGTCCCTTCTCCAGGCTAAACAGTCCCAGCTCTCTCAGCATCTCTTCATAGGAGAGATGCTCCAGTCCCTTAATCATCTTTGTGGCCCTTTGTTGGACTCTCTCCAGTATATCCATGTCTTGTACTGGGGAGCCCAGAACTGGACACAGCACTCCAGGTGTGGCTTCACCAGTGATGAGCAGAGGGAAAGGATCACCTCCCTCAACCTGTTGGCAACACTCTTTCTAACACAGCCCAGGATACCATTTGCCTTCTTTGCAGGCTCATGTTCAACTTGGTGTCCACCAGGACCACTGGGTCCTTTTCCACCAATCTGCATTCCAACTGGGTGGCCCACAGCAAGTACTGGTGCCTGGGGTTGTTCATCCCCAGGTACAGGACTTTGCATTTCCCCTTGTTGAACTAGGGAGGTGTAATTTTTTGCTCACAAAAACTTAGTATTCCTGATGCAAAACACCATTCTCAGAAAACCTGCTTGGGACACACACAACATCCTACCATTAGTCATACTATTAGGAAGAGACACATAGCACCATTCCAAACAGAGGCTTTTCAATCATTATCAAATGCTGAGATAAACATTTTTCAAAGTCCATTTATCCAAGCTGTAATACAATTCCATATATAACATCTACCTGCTTATAACACTGCAAATCTGATTGTCCTATAAGGAAGCAAAAAAGCTGTTGATGATTAAGGAGATCTCACAATGACTCCAACTGAGATCATTGTAGAGAACAGAGTTGTGGGCAAAAGTACATAGTGGCCTTGTATTGGAAGTAAAGAAAGGAATAAACTATGCAGAAAAAAGAAAGAGTACACTCAGCCAATAATCTGAGGAAGCATGAGGGAAGCCCACCTTGCATGCATCAGCTGTAATCAGCTGCAGCCCAGTGTTGAACTTTCTGTTTCTTGTGAGGTTCATAAAGTCCTGGCCAAAGACCAACCTGAAACTCCTCTAATTGAAGCTAATACCCTACAGCCTGGAATCAGGCCAGGACATGGAAGGAAACTGCTGTAGCAGAAATGATGGGTGATCCTGTGTTGTCTACAGATGGGGAGGAAACAGGCATTTTTACGCTGTGCTGCTCTCTGTAGCGTTATACAACATTTATTAAAATATCCTGCTGTCTGCCTCCAGAGGGAGGTAACAGAGGCTCAGGGCAGGACAGTAAAGGATTAGTCTTTAATAGATTTACAAAATTTTCTTAAGAAAAATTAACTGGTAATGTATATTTGAAAGGCATATGATAATGCTGCTTAAAGACGAACTCTACTCAATAGTGATACAGTAGATATGTGGATTAAAAATTGGCTGACATTTCAAAAAGTAGCCCTTAAAAAGTGGGGTGGTATCATCATTAAATACCAATATTTCTGCTGGGATTTCCAAAAATGTTTGTATTTTAAAGGGGTATTCAGTAACTTGTGAGGATGCACACAAGGTGTTGAGAAAACGAACATGGGTGGTGAGAGTAATGGGAATTTGTTTCTGGAAGCAAAACTTTGAGGATTCCATTTTTTGTCAAAACAAAGCTTATAATGTGATATAATTAAACCAGATACATATATCCTTAAAGCACCTATCACGGAAAAGTTTTTATTCCAGCAGGGAAAGACAAAAACAGATGGCTGGAAGCTGTATTCAGGCAGAAAAGAAGGTGCAATTTTTGTCTTGTTTAGTTTGGCAGCAGAGATGATTATCCACCAGGACAGACTATCAAGGAAATCAGTAAATTCCAAAATCTGAGGAACCTGTGCTTTACCACCCTGAAATCAAGCCTGGTTGCTTTCTGGGAATTCACATTCTAATGAAATAAACCTGTACGGGGCTTAACACGCAACAATGTAGCTCTTCTATCTTCAGCATGTCAGAATAAATGAACTGATGGTCCTGTCTGGTTTAAGACCCTGGGAGTGGTATCATTCCCACCTAACAGGACCCACTCACTGGTCCAGGAGGGTCTCAAGGTTACTTATAGCTCTGACATTGTGGCTTTTCATAAGGACAAAGCTCATCTGTGCAGGTGACGGAACTTCCCTGAGGCTGGCTTGAGACTGTGCGATAAGATCCTGTGGAAAGTAAGTACTGTCAGATTTCTGATAAGAAATCAGATTTCTAAGGGCAAAGAATATTTCCATACAGTTGTTTCCTGTAACATAAACTTAAGGAAGTTGTGCACATGCCAATCAGTATACTTAAATCCAAAACAGCAAACAATTTTGTACATGGAAGCATTAGGGAACAAGTGCGTGAGAGATGTAAGCCGCAGTTCGCGCACTGCTAGAACCCTCTTGGGCATCATGGTGATGAGTGCATGTAACCATTGATGGATGGAACCACAGCTCCTGGGTTTTAAGTTTTTTTTTTTCCTGTTTCTTTGTTTTCTTCAAAGAAGATGGCTTACTACTACTCCCAGCTGTACCTGCGCTGGCTCCTTGCCCCACTCATGTATCTTGGCTGAGAAGTTTTTGTTGCTCAAAGTAAAACCCTAATTGCCTGGGTTTATGCCTGTTAATGCAATTAATTGATAAATGAAAGCTATCTAGAAATAGGCAAAGTCTGAATAGTAAGAAATGCTTTCTTTCCCCTTAAAGGTTTTGTTAGGGAGTGACACAAGCTTTGTTTCTCTTCAGGTTACCTCACCCAAATTATAACATGATTCAGCCTAATGTGACATGACATGTGCTTGCATTCCCTTCCAAGGAAAACATTAGAGGGCATCCAAAAAGTAACATCCCCATGCGGAATCTGTAACCACACTTATCATGAGAATATTCTGCTTTTCCCTGCCAGTGAACAAAATCCTCAGACAATGGTAACTAGACAACTTCAAATAGGAAAATGTAGATCTCTGGACTGAAATAATTCATTTGAGCCATAAGTCCTGTATTTGAAAGGTTGTTTACAATGTCTGTTTTTCAGTATCAGATGCATCTTGTTAAATGGTGCTCGATGAGCACTGAATGTTAATATGAAGCAGAAAGAGAAGCAAAGCCAGCCTGATTGCTTAGCTAGCTGATTGCTTGATTAGGTCAACACTCCAAAACCCCTTCAAGAATGCAGTGTTTCAAATGAGACAAGGATCATCAGATCTGCTGTTGTTATAAGGGAAAAAAATGTTCTTTTGCAATTTTGGGGGTAATTTAAAAGTAAATAATTTAAAAACAATCTTAGGTTTTAATACACTTTTTAATGCTATTTTTGCACAAAATTATTTTGCTTTGCACTTTAAGTCTTCAAAGGGCTACAATTATTCCTAGTAACATCCCCTACTGACTTTCTGGCAGAGCATGGGGGAGTGTCTGTGAGTGTATGAATGGTGGGCATATGTTTAAAAAGAGGAGGCATGATGGATGCATGTTCGCATGTCATTTATGACAAACACACAGGAAAACAAAATGGAAAACTACCATCCAAGTCCAGCACTGGCCTCTGACCCATCCGGTTATAAATGTTAAATCCAGAAGGACCTAAACAGCACAAAGTCCTGCTCCTCCCAATCCTGCAACTACTTCCCAGTAGTTCAGAGCAAAACTCAGACATTTATCACAGAAGAACAGAACTGAAATTACAGTAATTACAGCAAGAGAACAGGAGATATCACAGTATTCTAAGTTCTTGAAAGAGTCACCAATTTCTTAGGGAAAAAAGTCTAGGTGATCCTGGGGAAGGGACTGTGTAACCAAGTTGCAGCAGAAGGCAAAAAAATATAATAGTTCCCGAATTGTTCTTGCCTCTTTGGTGGTTAGTTGGACTGTGATGATGAGAGTGTTATGTATGAACAGGTAGTAATTTATAACATTAATTAGAACTGTCAAAGTACAGGATGTTAACCTGCATGCATATGAGTGTGGCTGTCACTAAGGACAGTAGATCAAAAAATTCCAACCAAAGATTTATTCTTGAAATTGCAGATTTGATGAGGAAGTAGGATACTGTAATATTAGTCATTACGCATTCTCCCTCACTGGATGAAGTCTAAAACCTAGGCATAATCCCTCTGAGGAGGTACTTTATTTTATCCTGTAATGGGTTTATCATATTTCAGATATTGCACACATAGATCTATGAAATTGCTGGAGTTTACCTATTCTGTATACACTACAAAGGTGTTCAACAACTTCAGCCTGCAATATTTCTGAATTATTGAAAGTATTCTATTTTTTTAAAAAAATTGAAAAGAAAAGAAGGTATGTAGGTAAGGCACAGTATAGTTCTTGTTGGTGTATCAAAAAGATTACTTACTTTGGGAAAAGTGAAGACCATCCTGGGATGAAGCCAGGATCCCT
Organism: Haliaeetus leucocephalus; assembly: GCF_000737465.1. NCBI lineage: Eukaryota > Metazoa > Chordata > Aves > Accipitriformes > Accipitridae > Haliaeetus > Haliaeetus leucocephalus. The sequence goes on along the minus strand of NW_010973199.1, from coordinate 3,743,620 downwards.
GGTGAACCACAGTAGGGTCATTAGAATGAATAGGACAAGTGTAACAATTTCTGGGTAACTATAGCAGAAACAGAATGGGTTATATGTTTTCCTGAATTCACACTTCGATTTCCTCACTCCTGCTTGCAGATTTAGAGTTTGACATACCTCATTGGTCCAAGCTTCTTGTATTCCTCCTGAATCACCTGTGCTGAGGCCTCTTCTCTAGCTGTTTTCTTCTTGCCACACTTGAACATGTTTTTAAAACTGGAATGTAAATCAGCAATATTGAAAGATGAATTAACAGTGTATATAGAAAACAAAAAAAGTCCAACATTTCCAGTTACGAATAGCACTTTACAAAAGTAAAATTTTCACTTTACAATGCAGTATCTCCCATTTAATAGTCACGCATCAAACTGAGCGTATTGGAATTAATTGGCAAAGCCCAGTGGGAGACTGACAGAGGCAGAAACAGAATGTACCCTGTTATCGACTAGCTCATTTGCCCAGGAAGGATGAAGCTTTAACCATGGGAACTAATTGAAACAATCAAATACATAACCTGGCTATATAATGAAAGTCATCTATGACATTGCTTTACTTTGTTTTGTAATGAAGAAGTTTGTATTGCATAGGTAGCCTGCATACTGATCAGCAGACTATTTGCTATGAGCTAGGTTTTCATTCTTGGATAAGACCCTTACACAACGTTAAAAAGAACACTGTCGAAACAATCAAGAAAAATGAAACAATAAATGTTCACATAAAGAGTGGTAAGCATGGGATGATTCTAAGTCTGCTTAAGAGTAGACAGGCTCAGTCTTCATCTCTTGCACCATAAGCAGCCATGTAATTGTGGAAGACAGGTGTCCCTACTGTTATCTCTGCAGATGGTAGTAGAGATGGTAGAATTCATGGAGAACAAGGCTTTGAAGAATGAGCCCAAAAGAAGTATTTTCCTCTGAAATTTGAAAAGCACAAGCTCTGAAGGGGAAAAAACCCCACCATAACACCACATATAAATTTTTGAAAAGTGGAAATTTTTTACTTCACATTTGCAAATATAGTCATCCAGTTTATAACACAGATATTAAGTATTCAAGTCAATCCCTGACTCCAGCGAAGGGCAACATCCTGACTATACATCTTCCAGTCTTAGACCAAAATGTATAAAATTTTAGTATTCTTCTGTCTTGCACACATGCACTGTTTAAGGATGATGCGTGTATATTCTAATGGAATGTGTATCATCATTTGTGATACGGACTTTTCACATTGGCCTGAGTAGTCAAGGATCCTTGTTTTAGAAAATTCTTGTCCCATCCAGAGACTCAGCCATACTAACCAAGGACACAAAATCACCGTTGCTGCATTATCTTCCTATTGAACCTGTTAAAGTTGGATGCAAGATTTACTCCTAGTACAAAGTATATCTTATATCATCAACTTTTAGTTTTATTGATTACAACATTTACTTACTCAAACCCAAGGAAAAGCCACTGGAGCCAGACCCAGGAGAGCAGCAGAATAATAACTGTTATGGGGATGGAAAGGATAAACCAGGATCCAAAATTGATGCACTGGCAAGCTGGGTAACGTCTGGATGAAAGTAAAAGTGAAAAACTTTAGCTGAGCTTTGCAAAGGAATAGAGACTTGTGCGAAGTGCAGAAAGTCCTGCTGTAGGAGAGTGCTTCTGGCTGGCAGCTGACTTCAGCATGAGGTGGCCTCTGGTGGCCTCTTCCCTCACCCTCCTGTCCTGTTCCTGACCATTATGACCACTGCAGGAGCTAGCCGTGCCAGTTCTTTGGGCACTGGATCAGCAACAGGACTGGGGATCTGACACCAACCTAGGTGTATCTAACCTGAGTTCAGTAGGCAAGAAAGGGCCATTCACAGTGTTAAGGACCATTAGGAGTACAAAGAAACAGAACTTGAAGAAAAGCAGTTCTTTAGGAGGAGACTTCAGCACAAGAAAATACACTCAAATGAACAAGCTGCAATGAACTTAGAAGACAACAGTGGAGACAACACTGAGACTTATATTCTTTAAGGTTCCATAAGGGCTTCTAAAACCAGAATTATTATTACTAATTTCCAGGAAAGGCAGGAATGCTTATTTGTTAGGTGGATTGTCTCTCCAGTCACGTTGTGTCTTTGAGGCTGTCTTAATCTATTGTTTACAGACATGGGTCATTCAACCAGAGCTCTCCCTGCCATGTGCATTTAGGAAAAGGAGAAATGGGCTTTGGTTTTCTGAAAGAAATGAATTTACTGTTGAATTAGATAGATGCCAGATAGGTAAAAAGGCCAGGTAAATGAATCCTGTTTTCCAATTTACTTTATGAGCAGAAGTTATTCTTCCTTTGAGCTCCTCCAGCTCTACTGAGAGAGCTTGTAATGCTAAAAGTGAGAAAATTCTAGTCTCCTTGAACAGCCTTCTTCCTTGATGCAAAAGTCAGATGGAAGGGAAATCACAATGTCCAGACAGAGGCTGTAATGACTGTTTCCAATTATTAGTCAATCTTTTGTATTTCAGGCCTTGCTAGAAGAAAAGGATTTCTGATCGTCACATAGGTCTTTGAGGCAGTAAACGCTTATTATAAATGCTTTCTCAAGTACTGTGCAAATTTTAGGATTGATCTATATTTATATGATGCTTACATATATTGCAATTAAAGTGCCAGCAGGGACTGAATCAAAACTCCTACCTACTTCTTGAGGTGATGCTCTAAATTGCAACTGTACATAGTGAAGAGACATTGAAACTGGAACAAGAAAAGGCATTGTGCTATTATATGTAATTTATTGATTACATGGTTATTTAGCTTTTATTACATGATTAGCCACATCCATTTTGGAACGTACGAATTCCAAGATAGGAAAAAACTGACATCGGCATAGGAATGACTTAGCATTTCATCACTTGCTAAAGTGTTTATGATCTTTCCTGAATTATGTGTGATAATTCTTTATGGAGCAACAAAACAAGCCCTTGAAAACTTTATACTAAAGAGTCAATTCCACTATAAAATGTTAAGTTATTGTGGTCAGGTTTCACAGTAAGTTTGTGCAGGGCTGAATATATATGTAAATATTTCTAGTAATCTTAATATTAAAGTGAGGTATTCTTCATCTCCAGAGCAAATATTCCTCAGGTAGACTGGATGATCAATTTAAATGATTTAAAAAATGGTCTGTTATATAGTGCTGGTTGGTTTACCTGCTATTGTTGGATTATCTACTATGGGTCTTGCCTGAGGCAAGGATGGACAGGACACACTGAACTATTTGTTTTCTAGACCTATTTCCTTTGGAAAATGAAAAACTGTGATTGATTTTAATAATCCTCATTTTACAATGATTCAGTGCCAATAACAATAAACTCTTTCCAGGGAAATACTACAAATGCTAACAAATTTGGTTCCTAGAACTAATCCAGATAAGATTATTCCTTTTACGACTTCTATAAAATTGCTTAGGTTGAAAATAATGTAATGTCGGCAAAGTTGGATTCTTCGTGTTGGAAGGTCAAGGTCAGTTACCAGAATAGGATTCAGGAAATTGAGTAACCTGTCAGTGAGCCTGGAGTGAGACTGGAGAACCAAATGTGGCATCGTACGATTTACTCTTCCTCGGGTGTAGGAGAACTCAGTTTTCTCCCTGACACAGTGTTGTCTGGTAACCATTTCTCTCTCTAATCTCTCTGCAGCCTTCCCCTCATGCTGGGGTGCAGCTGCCTGTGCTCCTTAGGATCCATGGCCCTGCTCTGATACGGCCCAGCTGTGGACCTTGGCTTGCAGTGCTGAAGAAACCGTTTCATGTGGGAAAGAGCTGTGAGACAGTCTCTACAGCAGAGCTATGCAAGGTTAGATAGGTAAAACTGCAGATGTGAGATAACTGACATGGGGATCTGTGGCAGTCTGAAGGATTCAAGACGAAAACCACCAATACAGAAAGGTATAAAATACTAAAGGGAAAACATACAGAGTCAGAAAAAAGGGACCCAGCATCACTGAGGATCTGTTCCAGGGAGCAGTGAGGACCAACCCATCTCAACCTTCCCAGCCAGTAAAGGCTTCTGGGCATCTTACGGGCAGTAGGGAGCAGACTAATGCTTAGCCTGCTAGCTGGTTACACAACTTCTTGGTGTGTTAGCCAATACTTTTCTTTTTTTTCTCCCCCCCCCCTTTTTTTCAGCTGGATATATTCTAGATGCTCTATTGTAGTGTCTTTTTGCACACAATTAAAGAATGAATAGAGTGGCCCTGAGAGGAACAGTAACAAATCTGTCTTGAAAAGGAGCCCTTATGGAAGTTGATCTCACTGGCAGGGGTGCTTAGCATTGCATCAACGTTTCCACTGTTTGCTTCTGCCCTGTGGAACGCAGCATAACTGCATGTCCTAAATCAACAGCAGGCTGAGGATTCCCAGCAACACAGAGGCTCCAATTTTAACACAGATATACTGGTTTCCTCTTCATGTGACAAATGAAAAGGAGGGAAGTAGAGAACAGTAAACGCTAATTCCAACTTATTTAATACTGAAATTGGGAAGATATGAGGAACATGAAATTTTGCAGTGCCATTTTAAGTGTTTTATCACTAAGTGGAAAACCCAGGAATATGCTGTATGTACAGCTCTTTTGCTCAATTATTCTATTTCAGATGCTTATGATACATGAAGGTAGACTGAAAATGTGTTCCAGTCATGCTAACAGGTCAATTCCCACTTCACACAGGGCATAAATACAAACAAGGCCTCTAAGAAGAAGGGGAGCAAGACAGTTAAAGATAAAAATATTTGCACAGTTAGGTGGTAGATTCAACTTCAGTTAAGGATTAGTGGTTGTGTAAAGATTAAACAAAATCCTGGTGGGGCATAAAACTGGATTGATTACACATGCAGTGCTCCATGTATGGCCCATGGTCCTAGCAGAGGGTGAAGACCCAGGGAGAGAACAACAATCTGCTTATGCATTCTTGAAGAGATAGATTGTTAACAGCTAAGACAAACTGAAAACCCAGCTGCAAGCCAGTTTTTTTCATTTCCTACAACTTCAGGGAAATGAACAAGAACAGTTCTTACCCCTAGTAATCAATCTTGGATTCTTCTAGGCTTTTGAGTGTGAAGCGTGCTTGAACACGAATTACTTACATGTCTAAAAGTTTAAGTCTGAAGGACTTATAATGCCACTGTCTGCCCTGTGTATTTTTTTGGCCTCAATAACAGGCGCTCATAATTTTCATACTGTTTCCATTGTTGCTATTCTCTTTGCACAGGCTGATTTGCAGACTGTACCACTTCAGCTCTCTTTAGCAGCATGCTGAAGCTAAATTTCATCCATTCGTGGAACACAGGTTGGAAGAAAATCCATCAATAACTGGTCTTTCACCATTTTGCCATGTGCAATACAGAATAGTGGGCAGAGGGTAATAAAAGGATTGTGCTTTATTTTGTTCTATTTTGAAATTAGAATAGGAATATTTCTGGCAATTAGTAGTTTGCAGAAGAAAAAAAAGTTCAGCAAGAACTATTGGTTTTTCAAAAGCTTTGGAATGAAATCTGCCAATTTTTTCAAAGTAGTTCTACATAGGAAAGAAAAGGAATATTAAAGAATGTTTTTAATAACCTCAAAACAAAGTGTTCCACTGAATGCAAGGTTTCAGACTGGTTTGAAATGATTTGCTTTTTCTTTGATTAATGGACCTAAATTCCTCATTTCAACAGTGCACTAAGCATAGCCTCCTGAAAGTCTCCTGATGCTCTTTGCTAATCAGACCCAAACTTAGTTCCTACTGTACTTGGAAATGAATAACAGTCCTTTAAGGTCAGATAGTGTCTGTCATATTCACGCTAAGTAATGTCATCCTTCTCAGATAAGCCCATGTTTTTCCATGCAGCTATTCAAAGAGTAAAGTGCTACTTAACCAAAGAATGGTCATCTTGTTGCATGTATTGCATGATCACTTAAAGCCTTTCCCAGTATAAGGCAAATACAACCATGCAATTTCATTTTATCTCTTTAACAAAAAATAACAAAAAGAAAGTAATAAAATCAAATAATATCAAATCAAATGCTAAGGTTTCTAATGCATTTTAGGGGAGCCATGTGAGAGCTCAAGAAAAAACAGTTAAAATTCTGGATTAAGAAGAATACAAGTAATTTAATATAGTCTCTTACGTATTGAAGTGCTCAGCAAAAATCAGATTAGTCGATGTTCCCGTGATTGTGGTCAGCCCTCCAATGGTAGCAGAATAAGCAACACATAAGCACATCACTTTGAAAATCCCACTGTATTTGTCCTTTCTGCTTTTTTCCCCTGTTTCAGCAGGTGGTAGGTTCTGTTTAGAAAGAATATACACCATTTAATATATAAGAAGGGCTCATCATCAAGCACAAAAATAGGATTCAAGAATATCCCAGAAAAGCCAGATAATTTGCTGGCAATATAGCTGTATGCAGTGTGGTTTGGTTTGCTATTACAGTGGTACTACAATTATTCATGGAAAGGAAAAGGAGGGAGAGTCAAATCCTGAAGTCCTTTTCCTGAGCTGTTCTTGTCTTTACACAAGAACTTCCTTTATATATACCTGATATATAGAGTTCGGTGAGGTTGGTTTAACTTGTGTGAAATAAACTGGGAGCGCAAAACCACTAATGAAATAATTACATAACCGAACTGTATCTACACATGTGTATCTACATGTGTATCTCTTATTCACATGAAACTAGCTTCATTGCTAGTTGTGCCATGTTAAGTGTCACATAAGAATGAGATGTGGGTTAAAACTAAGTTACACACATTAGCTGCATAATAAAAAGACACCTTAAGTACCTGTTCCTTTTCTTTTTCATTTTCCTTTTCAATTGTGCACACAGTACTACCCACATTCTTGTCATATCTGGAAAAACAAAGGCACATATTGCAATAAACAGATATTCTATTCAGGTGAATTCTTAGAACAGCATTTAGTAAATGAATAACTATTACCCATTAAGTTTTTTTTCTTTCTTTTTCCAGTCACTGCTTTCACATGCTCCTATATTTTCTGTAAGACATTGATGCAAAGACAGATAACTGTTTAAGGGAGCAAAACTGGAAAGGCTCCATCAGCATGACCCATTCCATGCAATCACTTCACATCATCCCATCAATACATTTACAAATGCCAATCGTAAAAACAGCTGAGTTGTGCCCTACTCCTTCATGACTCCTATTCCCTAGACTCTGAATCTTCTAATGAGGAGAAATCTTTCTAATTTACAATCCAACTGTGTGCGTAACCAGTTTAGATTAATTTGTTCTCCCAACATTACACTCGAGCTTAAAGAGCTCTTTTCTCTGGCTAACATTTAACCCTCAGTGTATTTATAGCCTGTAGTCATACTTCTTTTCAGACATTTTACTAGGCTGAACAAGCCAGCCTCTTCTTCTCTTCTCTTCTTCTGTCCTCTCATATAGCTGCCGTATTCTGCACCTGTTCAGTTTTAATTAATCTTTGTGAACATGAGAGACCTCACACACAGTAATCCAAGAGAAGTCTCACAATGAATCATGTAATGATGCTAGTGCTTCCCTAGCCATTCAACTTCACTTTATGTGGTGCTTACTCTGCTGCAGAGTGAGGGGAGGCAAAGACAGAAACTGCACTGCATGCCTACCGTCCAGCTCCAGTGCCGGGTTGATAGAGCCATTAGAGCAAGACATCTCCAGCGCATCAGCTTCTGCTTCAGCTCTGATGATCTGCTGAGCTACAGCCTCTACAATTGGCATCACCATGGCAGCAGCAGAGGTGTTGCTGAGCCACATTGACAAGAAAGCACAGCTAACCATGAAACCCAGCATAAGCCTGGAAGAGGAGAGAAGTGTCTGTGGCAGCGACAGCAACACCTCCTATCACCGCTCTATTTAATATAAATGGAAAGCTTTTTCAACAGAAAACTTGAATATAGGTAACACTGAAAATTTAAAGTGTGTAATTGACCTCTGAGGAAGTTTATGAATTAAAATTATCTTGATCAAACACACTGAAATTATTGTATTTTAGAGTTAAAGGATCAAATATATAAATCAAAAGAGAAGCAAAATGATACTGTGTTTGAATCACCTTTGAAGAAAGAGCACCATGCATGTCACAAGTTAAAATGGCTATACTGCTAATGCTATTAACCCCATATTGTACAAGCTAGGTCAAAACCCTGGACTTATCACTTAAGGCTGTAAGTAAGTCCTCTAGATACCAGTTCAGGCATTATAGGAAGAAATATTAACAATTCAGTAAGTGGTACTTTACTCAGTTCTTAATTGGAGCTCCATGACAGGTGTAGGGATTATTTGTTCTTCAATAAACATCATATTTGATATTAAATGGGAAAGTGATGGTCATTACAATGTCTTAGTTTGGTCTTGGCACACCTTAGGCTAAGTTTACTACAAACAGGAATTGCATCTGTGCAATTCCTGATTGCACTGATGCAATGCACTGAATCGCATCAGTGACTGTAGTCACTCTAGTTGTACACTAAAACAATCAAATATTTCATGGCATATCTGGTGAAGTTGGACAGTAAACATAGACTACAGGCCACATTGCCATTTTTAATGCATCTCTTGGAGTTGTAAATGAGACTAGTCCTCTTGACAGCCTGCCCAAGGTGTTGGCAGTGTCATTAAACACCTGCCATGCATCACCACAGCAAGAGAACCACTGTGAGTGGAGGGACTACGGTGTTGCAGCATTTTCTGAGAAATCATTTGTGCGATTTGTAAAGCTCTTTTTTGCCTAGCCTTGATCAAAATCTTCACAAAAACTGTAAGGATTACTCAGCACATGAAGACAAGATTTTATAAAAAAATAATGTAAGCAGTATTTTATGACATAAAATACCATTCAAAGTACCTCTCATAGCCTTTCATTTCAGCTAATACCAACAACATTTCAAACATGATGTTTTTCTCAGTAGGGGCACCTTGTCTTTTGTCTGTGCACTTTTAATTGCATAATGATGAAATGATCTGCAGACCTGCAAGTGGTGGACCTGATTCAACAGAAATTGTCATCAGTAGCATAAAACCCATTAACTTTACGCAGTTTTTGATTAGGTCCTCAGATGGAAGTTGGGGAAGAATTGTGTTTCCAGGAGAAATTTTTATGCAGAAAATACTGGTCAGGCTAAGCACGCTGAATATGAATGTTCACATTGTAGAGAAATATAATTTTAGTACAGTTTGCAAGAAGATTTAAGCCCAAAGGAAATTAAGACATTCACTAAGGTGTTTCAAAACTGCTCATCATAAATTTCCAGCATTTGATGGACTGATGGTCAGGTGACCGTTTAGTACAGTGTAGCGTACTCTAATGAGTGACTCTAAAATAGATTAAAAAATTATAAAATATATCCTAACCTGTTCAGCCCCAGTTTTTCTGCATTATTCTCCCTGTGGTGGTGTTAAAAAATATTCTGCATGGAACCTTGGATGAAAACTTCATTTACATTCAACTGTAAAGTCACTCTTTGCTATGTAATGCACAATCAATGTTTTATTACTCATTCTATCTAGTCCTTGCAGGTTGTACAGGCAAATTCACCTTTCCCTGCTAGTCTGCAGACCAGACCCGACCTTATAGCTCAAATGATGGGAGTCCTTTGGGGACTCATAGAAACGGAATCATTTTGGCTGGAAAAGACCCTTAAGATCATCGAGTCCAACCGTTAACCTAACACTGCCAAATCCACCACTAAACCATGTGCATAAGCACCACATCTACACGTCTTTTAAATACCTCCAGGGATGGTGGCTCAACCACTTCCCTGGGCAGCCTGTTCCAATGCTTGACAACCCTTGAAGACAACACTTGAAGAAATTTTTCCTAATATCCAATCTAAACTTCCCCTGCTGCAACTTGAGGCAACTTTCCTCTTGTCCTATCACTCATTACTTGGGAGAAGAGGCCGACCCCCACCTCACTACACCCTCCTTTCAGGTAGTTGTAGAGAGCGACAAGGTGTCCCCTCAGCCTCCTTTTCTCCAGACTGAACAACCCCAGTTCCCTCAGCCGCTCCTCACAGGACTTGTGCTCTAGATCCTTCACCATCTTTGTTGCCCTTCTCTGGACACGCTCCAGCACCCCAATGTCTGTCTTGTCGTGAGGGGCCCAAAACTGAACATAGTACTCGAGGTGCGGCCTCACCAGCGCCGAGTACAGGGGACAGTCACTTCCCCAGTCCTGCTGGCCACCCTATTGCTGGTACAAGCCAGTTTCTCGAGAAGAATGCAGAGGACTCCTGCTATTCTCCTTCCACTGCTGCATCCTCCACGCCCTCTAATGCAGAAACCTCCTACAATGATACCTCTGCCTTGGGCTGGCTGGGGGTCCTGTGGGCCCAGGCTGGCTGGGGACTCCTGCCGGCGGAGGCGGAGGCCTATGCACAGAGAAGAGCATGCATCACTTTGTAGTGGGCATAGCTGATGAGCAGCAGGCGCTGGGAGGTGGGAAGATCCTCTCCTTCACAGATCTTCTTATCAAAATCTTATCGTCCTTTTGGCATGATCAGGAAATGTGATCGAGCTGAGATGATAGTTATGAGGGATGCTGCTTCCTCAGGGTTACAAAGCTGTCTGTGGAGTGGCCCTAGGTATCCTCAGCAGCTGGCTGTGGGTTTCTGTGCCCACAGCAAGGTCCCCAGCAGTGTTCAGCTTAGCACAGCACGCCATTCACTTGTGTTCTCCCTTTCAAGATTTCAGCCAAAGGGTGAAGATTTAGGAGTGACCAAAACAAGAGAAGTTCAAATAACCAAAACTGCATAGCTCAAGAATGTAGCTAAAGATAATGGGAGGCAGTTGAACAAGAATGTAAAGAGCACTTTGTCAAAAAAGAAAGCTACCAGCTATCAAAAGATGCAAGAAAAATCAAACTACATGTGCTATTTAAAATTAGGACAGACAAATCACTGAGGAATAGAAATAATCAGCATTTCCATGAGGTATTATTAGTTAGATCACCTAAGAGGCATCTTGGTTTTTAGACCTGCGGTTTCTATTTTTCTGACTTTTACTCCCTGTCACTGTCTGCTTCCTGACAGGGAGTCATAAGCATCATGTATTCTGGGAAGCCAGATTTGCTCTACAGATCTTATCTGCAGCATTACTGGTGTGCTGACAGATGAATCTGTGGCCTAAAGCTTTTCCGCAAGCTTGTAAAGCAAGCAAAGAAGAGTTTTCACTTCATAAGATGTATGCTGATAGTGATTAAGTAGAGAGTGTGTGACTTCATTTCCCTCACTACCTCATCCAGCTGGGGAATTTCCTATTCCTTAGATATTTTCTTCATAGACAGACAAAGAAAAAAACATAAATAAAGACATTGTTCTTGATATGTTTTTCCTTCCCCACCACATCTCTAGTTTTATGACTTTTTTTCTCACTGTGTATTTGAACTCTTCTTGTATTTTTTGGAAGTGTCCAGAATTTTGCAAACAATATTGAAATACAAGTTAATAATAAGCATAGCACAGATTTTCAGTTGTAGGCATTAGGTATGTAATGTACTAACCATCATTAAGAAACAGGAGCCTTACATTATTCACAAATTCATCAGATTTTTTGTTCAGAAGGATCCTTATTATGAACAGAATCACTGCAGGGATCTTTCAGTTAGGATTTAAGCAAAATAATAAAGTGTCACCTACAAATCCATCATATCATTTCAAATATCTACTTTGTTTCAGTAGAAAACAAAGGCTGGATTTGTACTACAGAAAAAGCAGTAGGCAATCATTTCTGGAATATTTAGCTTTCCACAAGTATTATTGTCCTTCAAGATGTTGTTTAGCACATACCATGCAGGGTTGACACCCACCAACATCACCATTCTTAAAGCCACTCTTTTGTGGAAATTCCATTTTTCTATTGATGTTGCCAAACAAATTACTCCAATCAGCAGCAGATGAAAGTCTTTAAAATAAGCAGATGCTACCTGAAATAACAACAAAAAATACTTTGTTAACTAAATGGTGACTTTCTACTAGTATTTGGTATTAACAATTTAATGAAAAAAAATCAGTAAGGCTATATATTGAAATAAATATCGAGAAATGTTTTCGGCTTAAATTTAGGCTATTAATTTCATTGACACTGTTAATTTTGTTTAACCAAATGATGCAAGAGTAACTGCAGTAAAGTGCATAGTGTTAAAACAAAATGAAAAATAAGGCTTATAATATGAACAACCTAAGATCATCAGTCACATCTTTTAAACTAAATCACTAGTGAAATGCTGGTTTTATTAATCTGGTCATCTATCCAACAGATAAAAGAACAACTTTAAACATAGACTTAGAGTATGAACATCTGTGGTGTTCTCTTTTTGACATGAAGATATATACTCAGCATTTTGCACACAGGGTCTTTAGTTTGTCATCTTGCTTCTGTAACATTAAGGATATTTTATATCTCTCTAACACTTTCCCATTAACTGGTATCTAAGCACTGAATCACAATCTAGGAAAAAAATATTAAAGAAATATCAACACATCCTGAGGACAAAGCATGTAAGCAAGTCTTGAGGCAGACCTACTGTGACTGGCACTCAGCAAATCCATGGATTAGCCTATCCGGTTTCAACATTATGTGGTTCATTCTTTGGAGATTTTATAGTTGAAATCCATAATAGGATAGAGAGGAAAAAAAGGGTTACCTCCTTGGATTCCATTATACCAAACAATGGGAACATAAAGGCAGGGAGCAAAGCTGAAACAGCCAGTGGCAGAGCTTCTGTAAGCCAAAAGATGGCAACTACAAACAACGTGTATGCACATTCTGCTTCCTAGAATACAAAAGGCACCAACAAAAATATAAGTGGATCATCCAGGAAAAAAGTCACAATTGCAAAAAGTCCAGCTATGGCAGTAGAGAGATTCCTCCCACCTGGAACAAGTATAAGTCAAGGGACCTGAATTTAGGGTACTTATTGCCTGCTAAGGTAAGAAACATAGTCTGTAAAACAGTTTTAAAGAATATTTTCTAAGACATAGTAAAATTACTTAAATTCTATCACTTATGAAAGGTGAAAAAAAAGTCAGCTGCCTTTTCCTTCAAGCACATTTAATCATATAGGTCATTATGGAGCATTCTTAGACCATGAATTAACGTAAATAACAAACATTCTGCAGCTGCAAGCAAACCTTTAAACCTCTAGGAGTACTCTCAGTCAATAATAGGTCAGATTTTGTCTCTCCTGTAATCAATGAAGTTTGTCATCAGCATCAGTAAGGCAAGGATATCACCTAATATAAAAAGCATTGTGCAAGAAACACAGTTGTTGTTTTTAAGACTTATGATTTTAGTGAGTGTCTTTTATTTAAACTCCTGGAAAACAGGATTTTTTTTCAGGAGAATTTACTTCAATGCTGCCTGTAAAATGCAGCCACAGCCAAATATAATGAGATGAAGTGAGCCTAGTTTCTTCTAGAATCCTAGAAACCTCTTCTGTGTAGTTTTGATTTATACTTCTGCTCTTGAGGAAAATTGTTTAGATCTTTTAATGCCACTGGTTAGGGCATGAAACTACTCAACAGCAGCAGAGATGGTTTGTTTTGGGAAAGGAATAGCTTAATGAAATGGCTCTTGGAACCTCTGACTGGAAAACAATGTTAAATGCAAGTCAGTCAGCTATGGCTAGCATTTATTTTTGGGGGGAAGCTTGTGTTATGTATGAAACAATCTGATAGTGTTAATTCATTTATCACCTAGAAAAAGTTCATCTCACTTAAGTCCTACCACATTAAGAATTTCTCAAGAATTTCCCTTCAGAAAGGAAAGTGAAATATTGAAACTGTGATGTGAGACAGTGTGAAGTATGTTGCCCTGTAAACACTATCTATCTGTGATGTAAGGACTTCTGAACTGGAATTTCATGTATTGTTACGCATGATCCATATAATGCATGTGTGACAATACATCACAGGAGAATTCCATTTCATTCTGCTGACATCAGAGCTATCCCAAACAGAATCACTAATAACATTTTTAGATAGCTGTTTCATCAGCCTGGAGTTGTCACAAGAGTTATTGAATGCCAGAAGAATTTATTTCAAGTAAAATAAAACTAAGCTGTCCTGCCATAACCTTTGCTCTATTTAAGAACCAGAGGGAATTTCTCAGATCATTGATTCCAGTCATTTGCTATCAGACAACACAATATATGATGACCTTAACAAAATCCATCATCAAATAAAAAGGTAATTGCAGTTGTCTTCCTGACAATTCATCTCCATTGTCAATCATACAGAGCTGTTTAAAAGTGGTCAAAATGTAATAGTAAGGACAGGATTTTCAAAGTAGCCTAGATGATGTTAAATGAGAAAAACATTTCCTGAAGAAGAAAACAAATATATAATTCAGAACTTCATGCAACCAGCACAGAATCTTACATTAAAGCTGTTGTCTTCTCTAGATTTCTATGCAAATACTCTGAGTTGACCAAAAAAAAAAAAAAGAAAAGAAAATCCACAATGCAAACATCCTGAAGTCATTCAAGGTCCCTTCTAACCCAAACCCAAGCCATTCTATGATTCTGAAAAGATCTGGGAGTCTCAGGCTTGACATACAGGTGCAAAATAATTACCTCTCAAAGCAGGTCACTTACTTTGGTTTTGATGATAAGTGGAAGTGGAAGTAAAAGCAGTGGGGTGAGGACAATGAGCAGGAACCTTCGGTAAACCAGGAGGTAGCTAAAAATCTTCATGGTTGATGGCTGGCAGATGAACTTCCCTGCAGAAACTGCCAAAAAATAGTTCTGACTTTAAATAGCTGACTCTGATTAATATTTTTCCAAGCTATCACCTTTAGCCATTGCTAAAGCAGGCCAGTAAACCAAGTTAAAATTAAATCTTGCTCTTTATTGTTTTAGTGAGTTTATTAACAGTAGGTTGATAAGATAAGTGTTCATCATAAACCAAGGCTAGATGTCAGCCTCCTCATGACTTTCTCTCCCTGCCCTTCCTCATAACAAGTTTATGTAATTAGAGCAGGTTTCAGACAATTAGATAACCAAAAATTTCAGGTGCTCTCCTAGTCCCTGTTGGCTTCAGTAGGAAAACAAAATATCTAATATACATACAATATATGTTCAAAACAAATTATGGCATTATGTAAAAACATATGCAAGATCATTTTACTGAACAGAATTAAAAATTCTTCATATTCATCTCCATCTGTGGAGGTATTCAAAATTTGATAAACAAGGTCCTGAGCAACCTGACCTAGCTCTGAACTTTGCTCTGCTTTGAGCAAAAGGTTGGACTAGATGATCTGCAAAAGTCCCTTCCAGCCTGTCTTTTTATTGATTCTATCTGTCTAGAATTTGAAATCCATGAGAAAGCCAGGGTTTTTCTGTCTTGCCTGGCAGGGAGTGTATGATAGTTCATTTTCTCTTCTCATGTAGAAACAGGATAAGGTGTTCCATGTACATCATATAAAGCTTTGAGGAAGGCTAAGAGTAGGAGAGTGTTTGAGACAAAAGTAAAAAATAAATAAATCCTTTTGACTGAATTTTCCTGTTTTCAGTAAAAGAAAACTTGGTACCGTCTTTGTAATACAACAGAATAGCATCAAATAAAGAAGACGAAAAGGTAGGAAGGAGGCTTGTACACTACCTGTAGGTGAAGATCAAAAGGGGAAAGAACACACTGTTACATGAAGAGGAAAATTGGAAGAGGAGACAGATGAAGGAGTCTTTGAGCTACCATCAGAACCATCCAAAGGCCAGGTAATAATGTAGATTTTTACTGTCCATATAACTTTTTGATTATAAGGATCCCATGTGTCAGGGTACAGACAAACCAAGTCATCAGATCGCCAGTGTTGAGGACAAACTTTTGGTTTCAGGAAGTTAGGACTTCAGTTTTACTAGGAAAGCAGTATTTCAAATCTAACTGACAGGAAGGAATTGATTGAAAACCTAAAGGTGGGAAATAATTTGGGGATGAAAGTAATAATGTAATAACAGCCTTTGCTACTGCACAGAAAAAAATAGGAAAACAGCTTTGACACAACCTAGGGAGCTGAGACTGAGATCACCTAGGAAGATAATGTAACGGATCAGGAAGTTCAAGTGAACTGGTAGCTTTTGAAAGGGGGTATTCTAAACATATAATGACAAACCTGGTTTAAAGAGTTCAGAGACAGTGAGCAGAAAGAGACACTATGGTGCCTGCATCAGGAAAGCTTCAAATATCCAAAATGTAAAGGGAGTTGTATGAGATCTCGAAAAATTGGCATGTGCCAGAAGGACTGCTATAAAGGAATAACAAAAATATAGACAAATAAATTTAGGAAGATTGTGATGCAAAATATATTTCAGTTGAAGATGTCAAAGAAAATTTCTGTTAAAATGTCAAAGTAAGAAGAAAACAGAGGAGAATAGAGGGATTTAGTAAACAGAAGGGAAGACAAACTGCAGACAGTGCTGGAGTATTCAACACTTTCTTTGCTTGAGTCTTCACAAAGGTAAATGGCAGTCAATTCTCTAATGAAATTAATTTTAACATGGAAAAGGGAATGCACTACAGGCACAGTGTTGGTGGGAGTGCTGAATATTTAGATTTAATATATCTATTCAAGTCAACAGTACCAGATAAAATTTACCAATAATTCAACTGTGAGAATTGAGGCAGTAACCTGAGAACTATTTTAGAAAATATTTGAATATATTCTGATATGCCATATATTTGAAAAACTGTGGAGGATTACAAGTTCCTAGAAAATTGGTCAAGCATACATGGAAATGAAATATGGCTAATATGTCACGTGGACTCAATCTAATATTCTTCTTTTATGGGACAACTAGCTTATGATCGAAGATATAAAATATATTAATTTTATTTGATTTTAATACACTTTTTAGATGAACTAAGAGCAATTCAGAAGTAAGCACAGAAGAAATGCTCTAGGAGAAATTATGTCTGGGTGCACAATTGGTGGAAAAAAGTTCTTGAAGAGCAATTACAAATGTTTCACATTCGTACTTAGGTGACATTTCAAATGGGGTCCTTAAGGAGTCTCTTCTGATTAATTTTCTAGCCCATATTTTCATTAGTGATTTGAACCATGAACTAGCAATGGACAGGACAAAGGTAATACCTTCTAGCTGATACTAGACCTTAAAGGCTGTTTTTTCAGCATTCTCAGACCATCATGGCTATAGCAAAATGCCATGTGGAAATAGGCATACACATTTCAGAACAAAAGAGAAAAGGGAAAGAGACTTCCAGTACTAATCCAAGGGAATTATTGCTGATGAGGCAGTAGAAATTGGCCTGCAGAATTAGCTCTGAAATTCTTAAGCCTGTCTGCAGGGCCCTGGTCTGAGACCTGCAGTCAGCCACCAGAGATGGCCAAGGCAATACTAGGAGTTAAAAGGAAGAGGTTTCCTTCCAAACATATACTGAGATGTGTCTGGAGCAGTCAAGCTTTTACAGGTAACCTGAGAATGGATCAACAGATAGATGCTCAGCTAGATAACAAATTTGTAATGGAGTAAGTTTAGTGGAGGAAGGCAGAAGGCTTTCTGAGAGACCATGGAATTTGGCACAAAACTTTTCTTATTGGCAGGAACCAGGAACTAGCAAGGGTACGGAGAGCTGCTTACAAGGACCTTAAACATACAGCTCTGCATGTGAAGAGGAAAGAGTTTCTAATGTGATTTGAGGTATTACTGAATGATTAGGGAAAAAACTGAAAAATTCAGTTTGAAAAATAAGGATGTGTTTGCAACAATGGAAAAAATAGAAAAGAGGTGAAGTTTGTAGGGAGAAAGAGTATTTCTCATTATACCAGACACTTTTAGTTGATCGAGGTCAGTATTGATCCCTCACTCCCTAGCCTTCTTGGAATGCTTTATTTATTTTTGTTATGTCTTGAGTTAACTGTGGACAACTCCTGTGTGTTTTCTCAGTAGCTGGATTGAGTTTTGTGTTTCATCTTTCCAGACCTCAGGAAGGCCTGTGAGGATGATCCTTTTATGCTGAAGCTTTTTCCAGATAGCTGTATTTGTAACTTGGCTGAGGACTGCTCTTTCATATTTGAAGAAGGGCTTATGCGCTCAGAAACTCATCATTGTGTGAGGCAACACAGCAGAGGAAGTGTTTGAGAAAGAGGAAAGAAAAATTCAGATTCTTCCAAAAGCTGATTTTGCCATAAACCAAAGCAAGATCAAAGGACTTGCGTGAGAGATCCAGTTCTGGGGAATAAAATGGCAAGATGGGCATTGCCACATCCCATAGATATGATCAATAAGATAACAGTCATGTTCCCACCAGTTATCAAAAAAAGAAACCCAATCTTTCCTAGGCATTATGTGATTCTGGAAAATGCATATTCCAGGTTACAGTCAGCTTGTGTGTCCTTTCTGTTGAGTGACCCAAAAGAACTATTTTGACTGAGGCTCTGAGCAACAACAAGCTGTTGAACAGATCAAACAGCAGATAGTTCAGGCAGTAGCCCATGGGCCAGTCTAGACAGGACCACATGTGAGAAATGTTCTTTATGCTGCTGCCAGGGAGCATGACCTCAGAGGGAGTCTCTGGCAGAAGGCACCTGGAGAGACCCAAGATCAGCCTCTAGGGTTTTGGAGCTAGGGGTATAGGGCATTTCACTCAAAGGCCTGGGTACAGTTGGTGGATAATGTGGAAGAACGGGGAAATCTAGTGTGTACCCCAAGGAGATTAAACCTTGCAGGACAATAACTTGTGATTTGAGTTCCATATAATAGGAAGTCCTACAGCAAGAATCACCTGAACCAACGGAGTATGAGCCTCACAAGAAGCCAGGCAAGTACAGCAGTGACCAAACCTGAGCCAATAATTTAACACAATATACCATCTCTCCTGTCCTGAGCAACCACCACAACACATGAAGCCCAAGTCATGCGTTAAACAAACTCAATGGACATTTTATGAACATTTTACAGGCGTGGCCCATAGACTAAGGGAATGATATCTGTATATATATATATATATATATCACATGACAGGAGGGAAGGTGGTGCTTAATGGGGATGTATGGGATAGTGTAAGACCTGAGTGTGACATAAATGATGTGGAATAAGTGGTGGAGATTGCACTGGGTCTGGCTGGTATGGATGGATTTTGTTCATAGCAGCCGGTATGATGCTGGTTTGGATCATGTGATGTTTTGGATTTGTGACTAGAAGTGTAGGTAACACACCAGTGTTTTGGTTATTGCTGAGCAGTCCTTCCACAGCATCAAGACATTCCCGCTCTGCCCTCCCAGTGAGTACGTTAGGGGTGTGCAAGAAGTTGGGAGGGGACACAACAAAGGCAGCTGACCCAAACTGAACAAAGGGATATTTCATGCCGTATAAAATCATGCTCAGCAATAAAAACTGAGGGGAGAGGTGTTTTGCAAAGGGAGGCATTGCTTGGAGGCTGGCTGGGCATTGGTCTACTTGTGGGAGGTGGTCAGTGATTGCCTTTGTGTCAATTGTTTCATTTTGGTTATTTTCTTCCACTTTCCTTTGCTTCTTAAACTATCTCGACCCACAGGTGCTCTCACTTTGCTCTTCCTTTTCTCTCCCCTGCCCCACTGGGGACAGGGCAGGTGAGTAGCTGGGTGGTGCTTAGCTGCTGAACTGGGCCAACCCACCACACCCTGTCAACGGCCTTCCACCCTCTACCTCACCATGCGTTTATCTCTTGACCGTCACAGATACAATGGCAATACTACTGTGCAAAGCTAAGAGGAACACCTCAGTTAATCGGTAGTTCCTGGTAATTTCAAAATCATGCAAAATTTTAGTACACTGTTCAACAGGGCAGGATCCTTAGAAAAGTGGGGAAAAAAATAAATAAAGCAGTATTTCCTTGTCAAAGGTTGATCATATGGGCTTAGCAGGATATCTTTATAGAATGAGATAAGCAACACTTCAGAGCAGCACATGTAATCTACCAGCAAAGTATTTGTTATACCAGTATGTGACTAATTACTGTAACAGAAAGGCTATGTTATACCAATATATGACTAATTACTGTAACAGAAAGATTATATATCACTACAAGAACTGTAAGATGGGTAAGGTACCGCCTGAAGGGAAGACATCAGTGGAAGAACAATCAGGGCAAAGGAATGTTACAAAAGCAGCTTCTCAAAGATATTTGAGGGATTTATACTTCTTCAAAATTTTATTAATGATTCTCAAGATGATATTTATTGATAACAAAATTGAGAGGCATTATGAACAAAGTTTTTTATATAAGAAGAACTTGAGAGCTTGAATTATGAAGTTGCCATGTTCTTTCTGAGAAGAAAGCTCCAGAAGTGGCCCAAATAAGCACTGTGGTGGGATTTACTTCTAATTTTACACACCCATATCTAAACTGGTCATCATAACCTTCTTTCACAATCTACAGAGAGATGTAACTACTTTCACCCTGCTTAACTGAGGTGTTTATACGAGGCTGAGTTGAATTACACTCTGAAGATGAGTGTTTCTCTTCACTGACTACAAAAAGCCCTAGGCAAACGGGTTGAAGCAAGATGTCTAACTTTTAGATGTCTGTGCTAGGACAGATGTGTTCTATCCTCTGCCTGTTTGGGAAAAAATTCTTAATAAGATATTTGAAGTCAAGAATGGCTGCAAGAGACCTGGAGCACTGAGCAACTCTTTTTTCTTTGGGCCTTAGAGTTTAAGCAAACAGAATATAGCATATACCCATCAATAAACAAGATTGCATGGGAGTTATAAACTTCATTATTATTATTGAATAGTTAGCTTTCACTCCCTGCTCATCATTGCAAAAAGTGGAAAACATCTCTAATTTTATTTGTGTATTAATTTACCAGTGGCTGGGATCAAGGGGTTTCTTTATTACCAGAGAAAAATTAAATATCTTTAGTATGAACCCAACATTGATTGCCACCTTTTGAAATATACCGTTGAGAATAAATGTTTACTAAATGGAATGCATGGAAATTAAATCGCACGCACTAATTCCCCAAGATCTTGCATATTCTGCAAGGCTTTTAACCAGCTCAGGAAATTTTGCCTGGCTGCTTCTCATTGTTACCACTCATTATTTTTCCTCAAAAGCGTAACAGCTTTTGGGACTGAATATTCTATTTATATCCCCAGAAAACACATTTGAAGAGAATGAAACTCTCCTTCTCCCTCCCTTTCTCCCTGTTACAGACATGAAAGCAGGGAAGTAAAAGCAGTCAGAATTACACCAAGGATTAGTAGTGGAATTGGGTGTGTAGCTGCAGGTGTCTCCCACCAGAGACAGAGTGACTCCCATCAAATCAGTGGTGAAGAGAAACGATGACATGAAAGTGTTGGGCCTTGATCAAGATTTGCTGCTCTAAAACCCACAGGGGAATCAAAGCAACAGATGTTATGAAAATGTAATAGCACATCTAAGATTTAGCACTAAGGGGAGTCGGATGAAATCCCATCCTGAAGTGCTCCCATTTGTAAGTACGTATCCAACATGATGACAGACAACTGCTCCAACAACTCTAAATGCTCTAAAAAACTCTCTAAGTTAGTAAATCTTCATGGAAATGCAATTTGATGCATTTTAAACGGTGTTTTTTTCATTTTTCCTTTGGTTGTCTTTTTTTAAACTGTCTCCTAAGGAGCAGTCCCTTCTAAGCTTAGCAGAATGCTATCAGGGACAATGAGATTTGTATGGAAAAGGAGGTAGACTGACATGCAGAGCAATCAGAAAAAAAAGTACCTTTCTGGAATTTTAGTAGCATGACATTCAGGACTCTGAACAACATGTGAGCTTTATCTCTAGACCGAGGATGGAAGATTCTGAAATAATTTGGGTGTTGTATTCCTATGATCTTGGCCTGATTTGCTGAAAAGTGGTAGTTAAAAAAACCCAAACCACTTTTTCTTTCCAGTTTTCCTTGCATTTCTGTTTCTAAACAACAGAACTGCTGGGAAAGTGCCGTTTGGAAGAGATTATTGACAACTTTTTGAGAGGCAGTTTACACAAACCAGATCAAATCTATTTTCAGCATGTGATGAGAGAAGAAACACATTTCATACCTACATTCAGGCTGTATTTCTGAATGGACAGAACCTGACATGTTGAATACATTTCCAGATTCCTTACTGCATAAAAGTAAACAAATTGAAAAGAAACAAAACCCAATGGCTTGACTTTGAAAATTTTAAAGACTAAGAAGTTCACTATTCGTTGTAAGCGTATTATATCATTCCTTTTAGTTTTGAATAGAAACCCACTGTGCCTGAAGAACATTAATGCCACGATTTTTCAAGATGACTTGTACTTACAGCATTTTTCTTTGAATAAGTTCAAGTGCTCCAGCAATTACTATATAATCTTCCATCTTTCTGCAGCTGAATCCTCTCTTCTAATGACACTAGACAGCACAGAGCTCCTCCAATATACTCATTATTCATCCTGGGTACTCTATTCCTGTGAGTCTTCCCACTGGAATCACTGGCCAGTGACACAAAGTAGTATTTCCAAGATGTAAACTACATATAAACTTCCTGTAGAAATGTAAAATACAAATGAATAATGGGGTTTTAAAACAATAAAGAGCCCCGTTGCTGGTCTCTTATACCTGAAGCACACCCTGAAAGCTTAAAAAGGCTCAGATACTTGAGATGCATTAATATTAAGTCTGTCTCTACATCAGCCTGCTTCTCCCAAACAACTCCTTGGTAATGCTTCTCTTCACCTCGGAACTAGCTGTAAGCAAGTTAACTTCAGAACTGGAAGCAATTTCACTTCATCAATGCAATATTGTGCCTACAGTAAATAAGTTCTTCTGAGAGTGTTACCTTGATGGACCATGACATTAACCAGGTGAGTCCAATTCCACATACTGGAACCCGTCCTGGAAACCTGCCTGGGGGAACCTGCCACTCAGCTGCCACAGCATAAGTTATTTACTTGGTCAGGACCTCTCTGTTGAACTCAGTACGGTTCTTTTCATGAAGGAACTGCCATGCTTCCACTTTGTCCAATGTTTTGCTCCACCCTCATTCCAGAGGTTTCACTGAATGCCTCAGCCCCCTGTACATGGATGTCCAATCTGCTACTTTTAAGGACAACAGTCATTCTGCCTTTGGGCAACTGACACCTCTGCTCCTAAATTCTGGCAAACTTCCCTTGCCAGTTATCAGTATGTGACAAAAAAACCCCAAGCTTTCAAAAACTTTCCATCTTCCTGCATATCCTGCTCACTGACTGAACAGGCAATAATATCATTCTTTAAGAGACATGTCCTCCGGGCTGCTGTCGTGTGACTCTTGGCACAAAACCAGAACACCAGCCTTGAACCATTTGTAGGCCTAATTCACTATTTAACAACTTTTTCCCTCCCTAAAATATGACCTCCATGTTTATTCTTGTTGAATGATGGCTGTGTAGTTGGTGCTGTGTGAATCCAAAACCTTTAAACTGTAGTGGCTCTGCATGGACAAGTCTTCTTACCAGAAAAAATACTCCCAAAGCCTGGGCAAGTCTGTGTGCACACCAGAGTGGCTACATGGGCAGATCTGTTTGCCATGCACCATGGTCTAATGCTCTCCTGGAGTTTTTAACATAGACTTTTCAGTCTTATTCCCCCTGGAATGTGTACATTCCTCATATAACAAGGTGATAAAGACTGTGCTACAGTAAACAAAGGTTTGTAAGCCTCTTCATTTCATGAAGTGTTAATAATATTCCTCAAATTCACAAAACACAAGCTTGGCAGTGAATTTCAAAATATGTTTCTGAAAATAGTGCACAATTTTCATCAAACAATCTGAGCTATAAAAAAGCAGATGCCACCTGATTTTTATAATTTTGGAGGAGGAATTTTGCTTTAAAATTAATTGCTTGATATGACTCCCAGATCAGGGTTTTCATTTTTGGAGGACTACATGTTCAAGGTCAGGTTGGATGGGGCTTTGAGCAACCTGATCTAGTGGAAGGTGTCCCTGCCCACAGCAGGGGGGGTGGACTAGATGATCTTTAAATGTTCCTTCCAATGCAAACCATTCTGTGTTTAGTCTCACACAGAACACAAAAGCAGCAGGAAAAATAAGTCTGCCTAGAATGGCACTATAAAATTTGGCTTTGTTTGCAGGGGGCTTTCCTTCATGACAGCAAAATCTATTTTACCTGGTCTTCTATCAACTAAAATTTGAGTCAATAGTACCATAATGATGTCTGTTGAGAAGCAACATGAGAAGGGAAAATATTTAAATCATTTCATCAATTGTTTGCTAGCTTAAGAGCTTTTTGTTGTTTAATTATTTCAGGTGATGACAGCTAATTGGAAGTGGTATAATTATACTTTTTGCAATTGATGTTGCCTGTGTGTTGATGACATGCTAATGTCATCAGCGATGCTGGCTTTTGTCTAAGATGTTTGATGAGCTGTGTTATTGTTGAGGAAAGATGTTAATCATCCAAAACCATTAACTATTGTCTTTGATTTATACTCATAACAAAGTTCAACTTTGGCTTCCTTGGAAGCCACAGAGGATAAATCCTTACAAAGAAAAGTACTAAATTTATTCTGGTGAAACACAAAATTGAATAAAGATAGTTTGTCAAAAATATGTAGGAAGTTATAACTGATCAATGTCACTGTGTGAAATTTCTCAGTGGCATAATTATTCTAAACTGATCATTCCTAGACTTAATCTTATTTTTTTCATTTCACAGTTACTAATAACTTCAACAGTTTGCTTCCTTTCAGTAAAAGACATTTTTATTTCCATTTTATTAATACACTTTAAAAGGCCTTACATTTATTTAATATTCCTCCATCATGTTAAACATTGTGGGAAAAGAAATGCCTTTCCCCCTCTCCCCGAGGTGGCATTTTATGGATCAAGTTTCTGTTATATTAACTATATGCTCTCCACATTCAAGCCATAGGAGTATAATTCCATTTTCTCTTCTTGGTTGTCCTGGTTTCAGCTGGGATGTAGTTAGCTGTCTTCCTAGTAGCTGGTACAGTGCTCTGTTTTGAGTTCAGTATGTGAAGAATGTTGATAACACTGATGTTTTCAGTTGTTGCTCAGTAGTGTTTAGACTACAGTCAAGGATTTTTCAGCTTCTCATGCCCAGCCAGGGCACCTGACCCAAACTGGCCAACAGTGTATTCCATACCATGTGACGTCCCATCTAGTTTAGGAACTGGGAAGTGGCGGGGGGCAGGGATTCGCCACTTGGGGACTGGCTGGGTGTCGGTTGGCGGGTGGTGAGCAATTGCCCTGTGCATCATCATTTGTACATTTCAATCCTTTTATTACTACTGTTGTCATTTTATTAGTGTTATCATTATCATTATTAGTCTCTTCTTTTCTGTTCTATTAAATCGTTCTTATCTCAACGCAGGAGTTTTACTTCTTTTCCTGATTTTCTCCCCCATCCCACTGGATGGGGGGGGAGTGAGTGAGCGGCTGCGTGGTGCTTAGTTGCTGGCTGGGGTTAAACCACGACATTGGTACAGATTTTTGGAATTCTCTATTAGATCTCCTGCCTTGGCCCAAAACTTTACTTTAATACTTTATTCTCCAAGTTGGTATCTGTTTTTCATAAATGTCCACATGTAAAAACACATGAAAAAATACATCTTATAATGGTTAGTTATGTGTAAAGGTTGGACTTCATAATACTTTTGAGTATGGAGGTATATCTTCTCTCTCAATATTCTTATATACTTTTTGTCTTTATAAAGTTTACCAAACTGCTAGATGAGCTCATCCAGAGTCTTGTCATGGATAGGCATATATTTTAGCTAATCCTCAGTCCCATTTTTCTTATTCCTTCCTTCAATTTTTCAGTCATCCTTTCCCTCTCTTTCAGTGACCAGGTTATCATCAACAATAAAATTGTGGCAGCCATTTATGTTTACAAGGTCCTGAGAATATTTCATAGCCAGATCAAAACCAGGTTTATCTTAATCAAGACTTCCTAATCTTTCACTAATTTTGGATAATAAACACACAGGTGTATTTACTCAGGGATTCTTTGTAATCTAGGCTCTCTCAGAAAAAACTTCTATGACATCTACCAGCAAAACAAACCACACACAAACAAAACGCTCCCATCTGCTCACGCTGCAGCAAAGAAGCTCAATTTGCAATAAAATTGGCCTGTGAAGTCTTGGAGCCAGCGGAACATATTCCTCTTTTTACTCATTCAGTGGGACCTGTCAGCACCTAGGAAACACCGTACAAGCGTGGCTCGGCGGAGTGTCTCCGGTGCTGCCAGGAGGCTGAGCGCCTTGCTGGTAGGCAGTGTGGACCCCCAGCCTGCCCCAAGCCAAGCAGTCCCAGTGAGACGGGCCAGGCTCACGGAGCAAGCCGCTGCTTGAACAAGGGAGTGAGGTACTCGCACACATGTCATGTCACCAGCCCCATTCAGCATGGTCGAGGAATTTCCCTGTTAACAAAGTTGAAATTTCAGGCTGAAACTGCAGCGATGGGGGGGGCTGCAGGCACACAGCTTCCACCGGAGTGGGGAAGAAGTGGGTGGAGACAGTCTCTGCTCCCATCTGCACGCCCTGAACTTATTTTACTACCGACTGATATTAATACTCGAAAATTAAGGTAGCTATGTCGCTAATAACATGTCTTAAGAATAGTCCAAAATGCAGATGCAGTGCTGGGATGTCTGCACCTACATCTGCATTGTCCTAGTGTTTACACTGTCCATGTCAAGAGTGCTCTGGCTTGCAGCCACAGCAAGACCTGCTGCTGTCATGTTGAAGAAAGGCAGCTCAACTTAGAAGACTAAATTCTGCTTGGTAAGAATATAGTTTCATTGAGTATTTTTTCAGTGTTATCACAGGGACTCTCTGAAGGAGTAATGAAGTGGCAGGAAAAAAATCACCACAGAAATTATTTTTGAAAAAGTTAATGTTTCTGAGATGAAAACTGACCAAACGTAAATTCTTTTATATCCACGGAATTAAGGTGCATGAACTAGCAAGTGTCTGCCTTTAACTTAGATAAACAAAGGACTCGCAACTTATTATCCTACAGGAAGTTTCACTGAGTTTGGGAGCAATGCCCTCAAGGTGTCCGAGATAGATAGGTAACATGAGACTTCATGTGCCATGCTGCAAATGGTTTTTTCTTTCAAGAAAACTGTTTCTTGTGGGATACAATTGCAGTCTCATAACAAGAGACCATATTTGTATAAATGTTATTTAATCAACAGTGAAGGAAAACATGTATTTCAATGAAAACTTATATTTCAACGAAAACATATTTCAATGATTAAAGACTAAAATTCAGACATAAAAATCACACTATAAATCTCCCTTTGAATCCTGTAATGTGTTTATTAAAGTAATACAGAAAAAATACAGAAGAGAAAAATATTAATCAGTAATTGCTTAACCATTAATATTTTCTTTTAAAATAGACCAAGTTCAGAGATCAGGTCGAGAGTTGCACTGAACCAGATTTTAAGGCTCTTCTAATATGCATCATTTGAATTTGAGTCAGTATTGAACTCTAACAGCCTGAAAGATCAGGGAGCACTAAACATGAGGTTTGGCTAGCACCCATCCCCTTCTTCCTTATTCTGAAATAATTACTTATTTCAGTTTCAAAGCAAGCTGTAAAATAATATTGTAGGGCCATGCCATTTTTGTGGAAAGATTCAGAATTCTTCTTAATTGTACCTAAGAGGATATATAAAACCAGCAGAAAGATGTTATTACTTTGTTATTGGAAGTAATTCTGAGCCTGTACTTAGGATCTTAAGATATTTTAAGAGGATTTTTTTTTTCCTTGTGTGCATTCCAGGTCTTCAGCAATTGCTCATTTAAAGCCTAGCCTTTGAAGCCAACAGGAGTTCTCAGTACACAGTGGGCACCTAATAAATAACACATCTGTTCAGTTATACTGCAGTCTGGGAGAATATTCACATTCCCTCAGGAGCTGACCATGATGGAAGAAAGAGAAGAAGCCATGGTGATTCCCCACAGAAATGGCTAAGTGGAAGAAAAGGTGCAGGGCTAGGACTTCTGAAATGTGCTGTTTTATTGGACACCCCCCATCCAATGCCTTGAAACATTCTTCAGAAGCCTCTCAGTCCTGATGATGAATTTCTGCTGAGTCTCCAGCAGAATTCTGCAGAAATTGGTCCCCCAAGAGAGCCCTGGAGCTCCCCGGCTCCCTGCCAGCTCAGTCACGCGAGGCTGAGCCTCCGGGGTCAATGGGCTCGCACAAGTTTACATCAGTGGTGGGCAAGGCTTCTCCAAGAAGTGATTTCAACAAAATTAAGGAGGTGGATTTACCATATGTCAGCTATTACCTTTGTGTGGCGGATATGAAGCAGGAATGAATGACTGCGTGCTCTAGATCTTGCCGTATCAGTAACAGTGATGCATAGGAACTTGTTCAGGTAGCCAGACTACATTTCCAGCAGCAGCTGCCAATGCCAATGCCAGCTGGACAATTTAATTTTGGAAACACCTCATGCCTTAGAAAGATGTGTTCCCCCCCTCTGAAATTCCTAACCCACAAGATTTTTTTTGCTTTTAACCTAGTTTCAATCTGATTGAAAACAAAGGTAAGTTTTTACATTAACAGCTCCTGTGAACTGGAAACATACCTGCCTTTGCCAGCTCTACTGACCCACTCCAACAAGCTGCTTGCCTGAAGGATCTGCTTAGGTCAGGGAAGTGAATTCACCAGTTCCAGTGGGTGTAAATCAGGAAGAAAGTGACACAAAACATTCTTTACAGGTCAGAAAACAGAAATGCCTTTTAAGTCTTACATTTATATGAAAGGCTTCATTAGCCGCATATTCCCAATTCCCAAGAAAATATGAAGGAGAAGGAGGAGAGATATATAACTCCAAAAATATGTAAAGTGTGACAGTCTGGAATTCCTTACTGAAATTAGTTATGAAGAGATGTTAATCACTGTACCATCTAACCCGCTTTCAGGTCACTACCTTTACTCTTAATCTTTGCAAAGATTAACAATCAACCAATTTACATATATAGCTCTGTAAAAGATTTACAGATTCAGATTATAGGAATAAGCTCCAGATATCCCTGCAAGCTTCCTGTCTTTCTGGTTCTTCCAAAGTAAATCCTGGATTATGTTCTCTTCCCACCCTCCCTGCCCCCTCAAAAAAAACCAAAACCAAAACCAAAAAACCCCCATTCATCCAACCACAGTGGAATAACAATTTAAAAAAAAAAAAGTATTTTGTTCTGACTTTTTCAGAACTGGGTCATTGTTTCTAAAACATATCCTGAGTGATTATAACTTTACTCATGAAGAAGGCAGAAGCAAGTAGTTCAGGGAAAAAGATTGTGGTTATGTGTGCTGCTGGGTAGCAAGACACAGCAGCTCAGGGCTCTCAAGGGCTAGATTCTTAAATAGCAAACTGAACAGCAGTAGCTTAAATTAACTTCTTGGCCAACTGTTGGATACACTTTAAACAAATTGTCAGCATTTCAATGAAATTAACATTTTCTTTCCTTTCCTGTTGTGTGACACAGGAACTTTCATGGAAAAAACCACCCATACAATCCCTGGTCAACTTCCCTTATGTGATGAAAAATGTTGTTTCCTACCTGACTTAACAGTTTAAAATCTCACTATAACACACCTACTTGTTCAATACAAATAAAATACTTCTTGAAAACAAGAATTACATTCCCAGCTCTGGTAGTCAAGAGCAGACTGACACTGTACCAACTATTCAGGCTCTCTACCTTCAACCTTCCGAAAGGGGCAATAAACCTCCCTCTTTTCTGTCTCCTTTATTGAGATTGGCACAGCTCAATGTTGGCTTATCCCGCACTTCTGCTTTTCCTACAGGACACCTCCACTGGGCTTGCTGCTTTCCCTGAGAAGGGGCAACTGCTAGTTAACAGCAGTCATTGCCTCAACAGCCAAATTCCTTCTGCCTGCCCACAGCTGCCAGTGACAGCAGCCCTGGTCCAGAGGAGGGATGGTAGCCTGAACTATGGTTTCCAAAACCAGATCTGTCTCTTCTGACTGCTGAGGCCAAGACAGTTTGCAACAAAGATTTCTGCTGTGTGTGTTAAGAGCATCCACCAAATGGGCTCCTGTTTCATTTAGGGTCCTTGTGCTCTAGCTACGTACAGACAACGAGCACTGGTAACCCACTATAGGCGAGTGTCTTAAGAGTGGTCGTGACAGCTCTCCCTTACAGGTTATATATGTTGTGTGTTTATGCAGACACACACCCCTTTCCTCAGGTATTCTGAAAAACAACAATGGGGGGGTTAATGACAGTTTCTGTCAGATTCTGGAAACTCTCTCCTGGTTAATCAAGCAGTCTGCAAATTCCTCTGTCACAAGGTTCAGCGCTTCCACATTCCTTTGCAGCAGTGTCAGGGTAATCTAACAAGAGGAAACATGCTGCTGCTGGTTGCAGAGCAACCAAGGAGAGAAATTCTCTGTATTGTAACAATTTGGTCTTCAGCCAGGCTCAAGTTTGTGTTGCTGGGGCTGGGGAATAGCTGACCGCAGCTGGGTGATGAGACTGAAAGATGTCCACAGCTTTGAAGTTTCCTCCCTAGACCACTTCCTTATAGGGCTCCTCAAAGGCAACTGAGTGGCTTTAAAGCTTTAGAAAGAAAAAAAACCACCACCCAAACCACAAAACAAACAGGCTTTATTATAACCTAAAGTGAGTCAGCTAATATTTTAAATAGGAAAGAAATCAGCTCGTTCAGATGCTAATAAAATTAAATATATGAATAATAATTTTTTATATATAGCTCTCCCTCTCCAACATAGTCCTTTATTCTGGGCTTGGTTTAGCTAGTTTTGTGGCTTCCTGACCATGGCAAATTCTGCACTGCCTCCCCTGATCTGGAGAGGCTTCCCTCCGGCCCTGCCAGGGCTGGCCGGCTGCTCCCTGCTCTCCGCAGCAGCTCCCAGCTCTGAGCTGCAGGTTCCCAGCTCCGTGCCTGGCTCCCTCGCTACCTCTCTGACGGCTCTTGAACCTGCCTGGTCCCTCAGCACGTTTGCTTGCTCGGGAGCAATTTCGCTCACCTTGCCTTCTTTCCAGTTGGCTGCAGCTCACCTAGTTTCTATTTAAAGGATGAGCATGAAGACATCCGTACCAACAAACCAAGCGTCAAATCTGCCTGGCTCAAGACTTCTCAACTGTGTGGACCAAATGGCTTTTTGGTGGCCAGCACTCAAGATAAGAATAGTTAGACCCTGCCGCTCAGCCTTGGAGGCAAAGGGAACCGTGCTGTCACCAGCCCCGTTAAAAGCCATTAACTCGGTTAATATCTTCCTCACCTGTCTTGTCTCTTGAGAGGCCACACAGCAAGCTCAGCTACGGAAGATGCTTGCGCAGAGAGAGCAGGCGGCATCCCCGGGGCTGTGCCATCACTGCCACATTTCGGTCACCTTCGCGGCCTGGCTGCCCCCTCCACGGCCGAGGTCCTGCTCTGGCTCCCCAGAGCCCGAAGCACACGGCTGCCCGCAGCAAGGGCCGGCAGCACGAACCGGGGACGTGGGGCTCTGCGGAGCCGTGCGAGGCCGGGCAGAGCCCGACGGTACAGGCGGAAAGCGCGGGACCCCCCGCGCCTACGCGTCTCCTGCACGCACAGGGGCCACACGCGTCAGCCCTCTTCCCTGCGAACGAACCGCAAAAGGGCTGATATTTTATCCTGAATTTGAACTGCGTCACCAGACTTTGAGAAAGGCAGCTGCAGACCTGCAGGGGAGGTCAGGGGCACTGTGGATCTGACCATTGCAATCAAGGCCCATCCCTTAATAAAACAAAAAATCGAAAATCACAATCAGAATAGGCTAAGCTGCGGTACAACATTCTTCTTAAGTCCATGCCCTCTGTTGTCGATACTGCACGCAATGGAACTGTAAATATAATAATTAGTAATTAACCTCCTTACCTAATGCAAAGTAACATTGACTAATCTCTATAGCTGAACATATTTGGTTTACAGATAGTAATCGATGTGTCGCAAACAGTGGCTATGTCAAATTCAGGCAGCGTGGTGAGTTATAGGTGAGTATAACTGAATACACACCCCGTGTTCTTCCTAGCTGAGTTTCAAAAATCTGTACACAGGATTCCCTAATTTCCTGCTAATTCACTTTACTTTAACTAATTTTGCATTTACGTTATTTTTTGTCAAAGTTGCTCTTTGCAGTGGTTCTCTATTGTTTGCTGTAGCACGATTTGACAAACATTTTTTGCAGAAAACAGCAGATCAACAGGCTGTCAATACATTGCAGTAAAACCATATTTTATAGAAAGCATATGCTGTATTTTTAAGCTAAGCATGTGTAAATTCAAAGTTACAACACAGCAACATGAACAACTATTTTTAATACTCAGACTTTTTCATAAGCTCTGCTATTGCAAAGGTCAGTGGAATTTGAATGGCAGTAAACTTTCAAACCTTTATAGGTATAAAACATTTACCACTTAAGGCAGGGTTTGGTAAGATTATTTATGGGCTACACAGTGCACCATTAGTACATAACAAGAAAGCTTTCTTTGTTAAAACTTTTGAGTAATCTTCACTAATACATATTTCTGTGTGCCTTATCACACCCCAAAGGAAAGAAAGAGGGAATTTGGGGGGGGGGGGGAGGAAGTACCTTATATTTGTTTATATCTCCTTTGCTAAAGATTCCGAATTATTAGTACTTCATTATTAAAGCTCATGCATATATCCAGGGAGTTTACATTAATCAACTGGTTGTCACTGTTTACAACAAGCACACTAGAATATCCACCAAAACAAAACAGAAAAGATGGCATAAATACAATCAAAACAAATCCATTTAGAAGGTGAATGACTATTCATGGTATTCATTCAGCTCTAGTTACATATATTCAACTTTCCTTCCTCTGGCCAGGGGAGCTGAGCCTTTCCTATCAACAGTGCCTTGTTCACACTATCTGAAGCAGCTTTTTCAGAGGAAGAATGAGATTTTCCAGTGTTTTCTTTGATTGCCCCTCCTTTTTTCATCTCACTTTTGGTACATCTTATCATTTCTGTCTCTCTGCTCTGTCTTTCCTTCCTATCTGCTCCTCAGTGGACTTGCTGGCAGGCTGACCTGCAGAAAAATCATAATTAAAAACAGTTCCTTTCTCTGCTTAACAGGATGCAGTCCTCCCAGCTCAATTTATTTCACCACAGTGAGATTTGTGTCACAGTCAGGCAAACAGTATTACTTCAGGAGGAAGGGAGAAGTTTTCAAAACTGGCTTTTCAAAGCACTCCAGCGACTTGTTGAAAGACACCAGGCTTCACAAGAAATCGAACCATCTAGGTCATTTGTCTCTAGGTATAAAAGCATCCTATTCATTTTCATTCATTCCTCAGATAATGAATAGGCAAATTAGTATCATGCTCCTGAGGTTCTAATGTTTACCAGCCTTGAAGGATTACTTGCTCAAAGGGTGGCTGAAGGAGAAGGATGGAATTCTCCTGCAGGAAGAGTAAGGGATTAAATGTGTCTCACTTCTTACACCTGGAACTTCTAGAAATCTTTTGAATAAAGAACTGTTTACAGAGCTTCTCCTCATTTTTTTCAGTTCATGCACAATTAAGAAGTCTGAATGTTTCTCTTCTCTCAGCAAATTGTAAGGAACCAATGTGTGTTAGATGTCTGAGGATCTGATTCTGTTACAGGTACTTACTGAACATAGGGTTAAACTGGCAAGGAAAACCACAGCAAGAGAATTGAAGAAATTAAAATGTTCTGAACATTTGACATTACAAAAATTGTTCCTAACACCAAAACCAATTAGATAGTAGAGCAGATATTCAGGAAAGTTCATGGGCATGCTAGGTAGAAACAGTAAAAACAGTTATACAAGGCCTGAGTACAGACTAAATGATGATGACATTCTTTGTAAGTGATGGTGACAAAACGAGCTTTCGCTGTGGCTTAGTATGCGGCTGGATGTAGCAATTGCAAAGCAGAGGCACTGTCTCTAATTCCCTCTATGTGACAGCAAGGTGCAGGGCTTTGCTGAGCCATTGGCTTCCATAGCAGCATCTGGGTTCCCAAAATTTCTTTAAAGTAGCGTACATATTTAACCGAACAAATACTGATTGAGGGTCTAGTTTTCAACAATACTTTAAGTCCAAACTCCATGATTTTATGCAGTTAACTTATGGCTAAAAAGAGCTAGGGTCCTTAATAGGACTACAACAGTATTGTGGGATTTCTGTTGTAAAATTGCATTCCTTTTTTAGTTCTCAAAATTAACTGTATTAAGAAAACTGCCACATGAACTGAAGTCACAGACAACAGGAGAATATGAATTTGGTAATTTATTTTAGGTTTTTATCATCTTGATGCAATCATTAGGCAAAATATGATGAAATGATAAGAGGATAAAATGTCAGTATTTGCCAATGATTTGAATGTCAGGGCACTTGTCCTTCCTAGATGCTTTCTAGGAGCAGCTGGATGTAAACATCCACAAACGAAAGCAGACAGAATTATAATTTTGTGAAGAACTAGCAAGGCTTGCTCTGCTTCTCAAGACCAGGATAAAAACTGGGGGAGAGGACAACAAAAAAACCCCAACAACCAGGACTCATCGCTTCCAAGTATTTTCATATTGCTTCATACTGAAACACAAACAAGGATGCAACTTGCTACAGATTCCTTTGAATTCTGGGAATCCTTTTTTTCCAGATACTTAATTTTCACCAGCAAAACAAGCCGGAAAGCCTCTTCCCTCCAGAGAAAGGTTCAACTTAGATACCACTACAGAACAGTATATAAGTTATTAAATCCATTGCAGCAACTTAGCTAAATAAATTATAATGAAGGTTTATCTTCTTTTGGGCCTTTTTTTGTTTTGTTTTGTTTTTAAATCAATGTCATCTGTGTGTTAATTTATTTATATTGCACTCTAGCCTACAAGACTCAAACTGAAACTGGACACGTTGCACTCAGGGTTTAATGTCTAGTTTCCTTCTACCTTAAAAACTTGTCTTTATCTTGAACAGAAAGAAAAAAAATCAAAGCCTGCAATAAACCAACCAAAATAACATTACAAGATTATTTTCATTTACTTTAGTGAAACAAATCTTGTTTTACCACTACAATAAGTGAGGGCAAAATTAGAACAGCTGTCAAGAGTCTAAGTACCATTTAATCTAAAATAAAAACTTCTCCTTTTCCAGTTTACTTTAAACTAATGCTGTTTTACTGGCACAAAACAAATAACGGCTCAGATCCTCTTCCTGAAAAAGTAGATGTTCAGCTATCAAAAGAAGCATAAAACACTTTGCAGTTGCACAGCATCATTTACCTGAGCATCTCATGGCACATCTCAGTGAGTCACCTCTGAAGCAGAAATTGAGGCACATGGAGAGCAAGGCCTGAATTTTTGAAAGCAGCCTATAATTGGGAGTGCTTCCATGTTAGGGGGGGTCAGCTTTCAACAAAGTTGATTTCCAGTCTCTGAATGTTTAAGTTCAACTGGCATAATGTTTGCTGCATTGGACAATATCTGCTTTTATTAACCAGCCTGGTGTTTGAGGGCCTTTACCTCACTTCTTTGTCTAAATTCCAACTGTAGTATCATAAAATCATGTCCAAAATTTGAGACTGATGATTTACCACTAAATGACATATTGTAGATTGTCAGTAGACTAAATGACACCCAGAAAAAAAATGGATTTCCCCAGTTCTGACCTCTAGGTAATTTTGCCTCCCCACTTCAAGTCTTCCTGATGTACTCGCAAACCTCCTCTTTGAAGAATTACATTTAGGAGCTTAACATTTTAAGATCTAAAAAAACCTAAGGATGAAGCATTTTATCTCAAGTGTCTGCTTCATACAGAGTAACTTAGAAAAGCAATATGAAATAGTAATGCAAAGGAAGGAACATCAAACCACACTGACATGTGAACTTCTGTCAATGACACCTACCTCCATGCTGGATCAAACATTACATGGCAGTACAAATTTCTTCAACGGGAATGAAATTGCAGATCCTTATCAAATGTCTCCTACTGTATAAACTGAGGCTGTTCAAGTCAGAGTATAAAATGACATACTTATACAGAGAGCTTTGGAGAAGCAGCAAGTTCTTTTATTTATTCCTAAAGCTGCCTTAGAAAAGGGTTGTGGCAGGCTGGTGGGGCAAATACCAGGCTATGCAAGGGCTGAGTAGGAGCAAGTGCAGATGAATAAGTCATAGAGCTGAAATGTCTGACTGTCAATCTTCTCAATTGGTTTGTAGTCACTGAATGAGAGAAAAACTGAAAAAAATTTTTGCTATCATGGCTGGCAAGCACTTCTTTAATTTCAGAAATCAAAAGTCACGCTGAGATCTGATAGTCCCCACTTTGCTAAAAAATGACCAAATCTCACTGACTACTTCTTGTTCTGCTCAGAGTGAAGGCTACGCTGTCAGAGATGACAGAAATACTCTTCAATTCTAGCAATAAACTTAATTAAAGTTAAGGTTTTAAAAGTTCAAGCTTCACTTATGGAGCTACTTAACCAGTTACTTGCATCATAATTGACTCATCTGCTGCCATTTGCATGAAGTTAAAAACAAACCCTGTTGCCTTTGGTGCCTTTTTTTTTTCCCCCCACATCCTATTGCAGCAGTAATTTCTGATTTGTTTACTAGAGAAGTGTGAGAGAAGATTTTGTTAATGAAACAGCATGCATTTGTTTCTACATCAGGACTTCATTTAATAGCCTTCCCATTTCCTGCAGTAGGTGTAAGCCTAACAGTAAACCCTTTGACACACGGGCACTGTAACCCTCCCTGGCGCTACCTGCATGAGTCAGCCAGAGGCAATGGCGCAAGGGATGCCCATAACACAAGGACCTGAGGGGTAAAGTAGTCTCTCCCTCTCCCTGCCTGCGGTGAGGGGATTAAAATCCCAGTGACCAGATCTAATTCAGACTGGAAACATAAGGGGTTTGCCTTTAAAAACAGGAGGTTCACAATCCCATCGCTCAGCCACGTGCTTTGCGACCTCTTACTTAGTAGACCGTGCAGTGGGCTATGCCACGCTTCCAAGATCAGGCCAAATCTGAAGCCCACTGAAGAAGATGGAAAAATTCCAGTGCCTTTGAACCAGGCCGTCATGTCTAACTTTCTAATACAGTTATCATGGCAGGGCATCTGCTGGAGAGTGTGTATCATCCTTGGGCAGAGGGGGAGAGGGGCACCACACTGTGCTGGCACATCCCCTGTCATTACAGAAACAAGGGATGCCTGACAACTGAAAGAAATCAATGCCAATTTGCTCATAACTGCTTGGCAGAACAGCAATTACTTCACTGATTAAATCATCAGTTAACTAACAGAGGTAAAATTCAAAAGTTAAAGGAAACTTCACAGCGTCGTTATGTAAAATTTTCTCTATTCCGTTTTCAAGCTGTTATGTGATCTGGTGAAGTCCCGCTTTGTTCTCTCAGAGCCCGTTGCCATGGAATTGACTGAAATATCACAAGTTAAGCACTATAGCCTCTATTTCCTAAACAAATAAGCAGCTTTTCCCTCTGCAAAGGACCACAAACGGTACTTGTGCTGCTCTCAGATATGCATTACACTTGCCAAATGCTTTTAAGCACCCAGCTCCGCTCTAAGCAATTGGGTCACCGAACAGGAAGGACCAGCTAGAAGGTGCTGCCTTGTGTGTGGGCAGAAGGGGGATGTTCTGGAGTTTCGGACTTCACAGTATTTCCAAATCAGATCAGGTCACCCCTCTCTTCTGCTGTTTACTAGCAAACAGGCCCATTGCAAACACGATGGGGAAACGAGGTGATCTTCAACTCAGGCAAAGCTTGAAGGGAGACATCCAGGTGGACAACATAGCCCCAAGAATGAAAAGGATGAAACAACAGAAGGCTCAATATTCAGCTGCCAGACCACTTCTGCCTGTTAGGGAGCAGGATGATACCTTGGGTTTTTTGGAGAATAGAGCTAACATGGCTCGATGTGCTTTTCAGAAGCACTCTTTGTGTTCGGGAGAACATAGATACTGCTGCTTTGCCTGCTGCTTGCAAGGGTAGAGAGGGAGCAAGAAGGACACCTTGCTTCCCCACTCCCTAAAACGCAAGACGACATAAGGCAAGCCAGCCCACAGCCTGCAAGGGGGTGGACCTGAGCAGCACAGCGCAGTGTTTGTTTTCCCTGCCCGATCCATTCAGAGCAAGCAAACAGGAGAACTGGGAGCAGTCTGACACCGCAGTCTCCCTTGGAGTTTGTTTTCAAAGAACAAATATAGCGGTGCTCACTTTTTCAGTAGAGGCACATCCTTTCTCGGAATAAAAGCTTAACTCAGAGAAAAATCCATTTGCATGTTGTTTTTCACAACATAAGCATTCCTACCGAACAAAGTTTATGGTGACAGAAGCATTCCTGACATTTTAAAGCAGCTGCTTTGTTTTCCCATTTGTTTATTTATGTATTATTCCCCACAGGAAGGAAACTGGGAAGAAGGGAGGAATTTCACCTTCTTCTTTACAGGTTTCCTATT
Source organism: Haliaeetus leucocephalus (assembly GCF_000737465.1). NCBI lineage: Eukaryota > Metazoa > Chordata > Aves > Accipitriformes > Accipitridae > Haliaeetus > Haliaeetus leucocephalus. Next base: position 3,705,113 of record NW_010973199.1, on the reverse strand, counting down.
AAAAATTTTGCAGCATTTCATCGGTTTATACAGAAGTCCTGTATCCTGTGCATGTCTTCCAATCTCATTCTAGAGCTGCTGTATATAAGAAGGGATTTTTTTTTCCGTTCCTCCATTTTCTAATTTCTAATATGTATTTATCTAGATGTGAGGAAGTATATCTCTCTTCATCAGAAGGAAACTTAAGGTTTGGTCCTTGACTGTTGATCCTTCCAGCTTTTTGGCTAAAATGTTTTTGAGTAGATATAAGTTCTGGGTTGCTTGTGCTTTTGGCAAGCTTACAGAAATTGAACTTTAGAAAAATTAGGCAGTAACTCCTGATCTCCCATCCTAACTACCTTGGTTAGGACTGAACGAGCTAAGCAGGGTCAGGGGCACTCAGTGAGATCAGCAGACTGGGTGGCTGTTGCTGGGAGCTGCACTGGTGAGTGGCACTGGAGCAGTGCTTGCTTCTGAAAGGTGGTGGGAGCACCACACTGCAGAGGAGGGAGACATAAATCTGTATAATTTTTGCATTAACCCTTCAGGTTTTGGGGGAAAACTGCTGATTTTAGTCTCTTGGCCAAACCGTATGACCTATAGAATCAGTGTCATCTCAGATATAAGCTGTGTTCTTCACTTAATAGGCAATTTCACACCGTGCTGTCGCACACCAGTAAATAGAGGCTATGTTCTGTCAAAAAGCTGCAGTCTTTCCATACACATGAAGCAATTTCCATCAACACATTTTGATTTGGAGACCCTTTCTGTATCAGAGGCTTGTATTAGTATCTGGTATGAAATAACTACCACCACAGCACCACCAGTAGAGCAAGGTTACCATGTTCCTTAACAGAAGTATCTAACAGGTAATTGTTTAACATTGGACTTGGTGATTAAAGGGAAAAGATCATCCTCCTTCCAAATACACTAAAACAATAATATGTAATGACAATAATGAAATTGTTTCACTTAGAGCACTAATAATAGACATAATCTCCTCTGTTTTAATTGCCCTTCAGACTTCCTTTCCTATAAAGCATGCACAGGGCTGGAGTGCAGATTATATTGCAGTTGAAGTTCTGCGCTAAAACTTTGAGACAGGCGGCCCAATATATTGTAATATCAGAGGAACACATGAGCTATAATTTTGATCACTATATAATTTCCAGATACAACAATGGCCTCACCATAAACAGCTTTTAGAATGAGAGTCCCATTGCACAGCACTGAATCCAGCCCTGGATTTGCAGCAGACGCATACACTGCTGATTAGACAAGGTGCAGATTTTACTTAATAAGTAATGTGCAAACTTACTGAATCTTTGAAGTGAAACCTTTGGCTATTCCAGATGAAAATAATGACCCTACTGAAGGAGTCCTTCACCTTTCTGATAAGGTAAGGTGGTAAAAGTAACTAGCTCACACGTTAACCAAGAGTTTCATAACAAACAAGATAGTAATTCATTAGGCAAAAACCTATGCCTTTCTTAATTCTTAGACACTAATTTTATCCAGGGAAGAGTTTCAGATATTACAATTAAGAAAACTGACCATTAATCTTTAGCTCATTTATCTGTTGCCAGAAGCGTGCTCAGCCCAACAATCTATGACCGCTAAACCCTTTCTGCTCCCTTGAACTTCAGAGTGCTATAAAAGCAATTATAGCAGAAATGGGTCAAATTATGTCAGAACATAAGCACACTTTAAATTCCCTGATATATCCAATAAAGAATTTTTTTGCTATTTAAGGCAAGCAAACAAACAAACACCACCCCCACCCCCCCAGTTTCTCTCCTTTTAGGTATCTACTCATCACTATTAGACCACACACATTGGTAGCAGTAAGCCATTAAGGTCTAAATTCTGGCCTCAACACCAACCAGTACACCCACAAAAACTTCTGTGAAAATCTAAATCAATGAAAACTGATGCAACCACTCCATTCTTGCTGTGTAAGTACACATCCATGAAAGCTCTACAAGCAAAAGCAGACCATTTATTTTGTAATTGTAATACTAGTTAGTTATAAAAAGATAGATGAAACCTCAGATTTTTCCATTCAGAATTCAGCTGCCTGTTTCAAACACTCTGGGGTCCAGTTCTGTTATTTTGTGCACGTGGTAAGATAAATGCGGTATAGCTGTAGGATTCCCTCCTCCCACTCCTTATCAGCTACCTTGGAGTTTCTGGAGGGCAGCCAAAGTGGCAGCTCCTGCCTTATTTCACAGACAGCCCCAAAGAGTGGTTCTGGGAGAGAAAGCTGAAGACTTGGGTGGCCTTCCAAGACAGCCCAGCATCATACAGGCGTGCACACCCTCACCGGTGGTGGCAGGACCTTTTGTTGCCACCCTTGCTTTTCCAGGCAAGGATTCTGGTGAACACTCAGAAATGCAAGGACTCTCACTGTCTATTGAGGAAAAGCAGATGGTCCATATTGCCCTTCCTCCTCCACATTTGTTTTTCCTCTTTTGCACTAAAGAGAAGGGCTGAGACCTTTGGGGGCCTGGGACATCCCTGTTCAATTGCAGTCTGAAGATACAGAGTGAGAGAAGGTGGCCACAGCTGGATCTTCTTTCTCTCTAGGTATCTTCCGCTGTGGACAGCCTTTACGGGTCTTTGCAGCAGGATGTGAAATAGAACACTACTGAGCTTACCCTAAGATAGGTTATTAGCTGAACTATGTTCAGGCATGCAGAGACAGAAAATGTACTTCCTAAAGTGGAGCTGGTCCTGCCTCTCAGGCTACTGGCAATGTGGTCTTTGACCCTGACAAGGCACATGGCTGCTTGCATGATTTGGTTTCCCCTTTTGACAGCTGTAATAAAAATCCTTCCCCAATATGTGTTAAGACATCAGTGTTTGCAGCTATCTGCTTTCCTCCGCTGCCAGGATTTTATTACTCAGCAGCAGGAATGACAGACCCACACAAGCATCTGCATCTCAGCTACTCTAGTGCAAAATCTGATATATTACATCCTTGGTGGAAAAAGAGAACACAGCGGTGTGAACTTAATGAACAGCTGAGGCACAGGTATATGTGAATGAAAGGCAGGGTAGATAGGGACAGTAATATCTCAAATCATGCCAGTATGCTTCAGTGAAAGATATCTGTTACAGAACTAAATTGATCACTCTGCTATCCATATATATCCATATTTATCCAGGATAAATAGGATACACAAAATTATAATTCAAACATTACATCAGAAAGTCCTTAACTTATCCACCTTCCAAAAGTAATTCTATGAAAGCATTTGTTGGAGTTTTTTTATGTTGCAAACATTATTTTTTGCACAGTTTTCATTAAAGAAAGTTGCATATGGTGTCACAGTGACTGTACACCATTCATTTTATGTTACTTCTACACAACTAGTTAAAGGAGTATTAAGACAGACTCAAAATGGGTTTCCCAGTCTTCCACTGGACAACCACACTTCCATTTGCAAAGCAGAAAATATATGATCATTCAGTAAACTATCTTCCATTATGTCAATAATGAACAATACATAAACCAGTCTAAAACTAAGTTCAACTATAATAATTCAAGAACATACCAGGTCCGGGGGTTATACAGAAATCCAGCCAATCTGGAGCAGGGAACCTGTGTTCAAACAGGAGGCATACAAAAAGTTGTGGTGAAGACAAGGAAGCCACTTCATTTGTGGGACGTCAATAGCAGATGATTTGCTCTTGGTCTCAGTCACTGTCCTAAGTCTCCTGTCCACCCACACAGGTAGAAAGACTAAGACACCATCCCACATTTTGGAAGTGAGAGACTACTTAGGGAACCACTGCTTAGCAAGACCTAATTTCTTTCCTTTTTTTTTTTTTTTTTCCCCCATGCACTTCAATAATTTTCAAGCCTTTAGAAATCTGGCTTCTGAAGAAACTACTCTTTTCTCCTTGATTTTGCATTAAGTTTCAATAGGGAATGGGCTGATCTGAGAGCAGAACATTTATTAGTAAACTGAAGAACAGGTTCCTTTACTGGAAGATATTAGACACCACAGGATTTTTTGGCATTTCAGCAGACTGAAGGTGTTGTTTTAATTTTGTTTTTGTTTCTCACTATCCAACCTATTTTAATTGGCAATAAATTAATCTTCCATAAGTCTGTTTTGCTCATGATGGTAACTGGTAAGTGGTGCCCCTGCCTTTATCTTGACCCACAAGCTTGTCCATATTATTTTCTCCCCCTGTCCTGTTGAGGAGGAGGAGTGAGAAAGCAGCTGAGTGGGTGTCTGGCAGCCGGCCAAGGTCAACCGACCACAGGATGCAACATTAAAAACAGCCCTCAGGAAAAGCAGTCCCTGCCCCCTTTGTGTGGGTTGTCTCATTCTCTTGTTCAATGTAAGGATGAGATTATCACTATGCTTGCCCCCACAATCATCACCACCTGGTGAGACTACTGCTATTTTTTCGCCAGCAGTGACCAGTATCCAACATTCAGGCTTCTTGTATATCTGATTATCTTAGGAGTCAGCTTCTCATGGTTGTTCCTTGTTTTCAGCATCTCTGGTTTCCCCTGCTTGACCCCAGTTTATGCTGAAATAATTACAGAGCCCTCTAACACCTGGATACTGCCTAATAATTCAGCTGATTTACGTTTGTAAATTAATTATTTATCAGTCACCTAGAAGGAAAGGAGGAGCCAATTACTTCATTGAGTCTTTCCTTGACAGGTGGAATGACTTATCTTCCTTTATCGCCTACATAAAAAGACTACTCTTGGACTATTTCTATTATAATTCTGTTTCATGAAAAGTCATTGCTGGGTTTCCACATGATTTGTGAAAAAAGTAATTTTACAAGCAGAGAAACCAACAGACCAGAACACAAAGCAAACCTGTATCAGGTCAGGAAGTTCAGATTCTAGCTCCATCTCAGCTCTCCCCTCCCACAAATGATTATTACTGAATTTTGTGAAGAAATACCTTAATTTATGGCTTCAGGACTTTCGTGTTTGGGTTTTCTCTGGTTTTAATCTTGATTTGTTTCACAGTTAAATTGATTTCTTTGAGTTGTACCATAGTTTTTTGATAGTTTCTGATATTTTTTCCTTGAAAAAGTTCCATTTATTTATATGTTTGAAAGAAAAAAAAAACCAACCACTTCTACTTTTCTAACTGATGCTCTTTCCAGTCATCCCCTCCATCTTTCTTAAATTTTTTTGTACTTTGTAGAGAAATGAGTTAGCACTCATGGAAGGCAGTACTTCTGATAACTTCAGTGACCTCTGGGGGGAGGTCCTAAAGGCTCACACCTTCCAGACAGAGCTAATATTCTGGCTGGAACAGCTCCCAAAGCAGGCGTGTTTTAACAAGTACACCTGTGATTAAGATGAATTGTGAAATCAGAAGTACACAGAACTGGAAGGCTCCTGGCAGGTTTCTAACTTTATTCAGAAAGGTAAACAAACACAGGAAGGTGCAAAATCCTGCTAGAAGTTCTTGAGGCCTAGCCCTATTTAAAAGGAAGTAATCGAGCCCTGCTGAAATCAGCGGTCAGTTGTCTCTGTCTCCAGCCACAGGGCACCGTGATGTGCAGCTGCAGGGGTCCGAGGTGGCACGGGGACTCCGGCAGGACACGCGGTCCCCTGAGGGGGTGTATTGGATGTCCGTGTCCAGGTCTTGGCAGCAAGGGTGGTCTCTGCGGGGAGAGGCCAGGAATGGCTGGGTGGACATCTGCCAGCCAGCCAAGGTCAACCCACCACATGTGGTCAGAGAGCAGCGGATCCTCTTCTGAGAGGGACCGGCCGTTGTCCCCACAGCCCAGTCCGCCTGGCCCCCAGGACAGCTAGGACTGTAGGCAGCTCCTCTCCTTTTCTGCTGTCTTTCCCAGCACAGACCTCACAAGGATAATCCTACCACATCAAGGGCTACAGCACGTGGCTTGAGCTTTCCGTCCCAGGGACATCCCAGCTCACTATAGAAACAGGCTATATGTCCCCACAGGCCCTACTTGCCAAAGTATTCATGGCATCATTGTCACGAGAGAAGGTGGAAGGAAAAAGCTTCTCTCCCCCGAAACGCCTTCCCCTTCACCCTGGAACGTGTAATATCAAACACAGCAGACAGTTCAGTCTGGCCCGTTTCAGAGGGCTTCAGTTTTACTGAATCAGCGAAAAGCTAATCTAACAAACATTTCTTCCCACATCTCTTCCAATTTGAGCTCTTCTGAAGGAGGCTTATCTCTTGCCCACGGTATGGCCTATATGAGACTCTGCTTCCTCCTCTTCTCCAGAGTCCAGCCCAGGTGAGCAAGAGAGGAGACAGGTATCCCCAGTGCCACACTATAATCAGGACACCGTGAGCTCTAGCAGACTCCACAGGCTGAAGAGGAGGCTGGACAAATTCATGGACTATAACTATACCCAGAGTTATTAAATACGAAGACACGACCTCTGGCTGAGGAAGTCCCTGAGCTTAAATGGTGGAGAATGGGAGAAATCTGCAGGAAGTACTGCTATGTGCTCACCATACTCATACCACTGCTTGAGATAGGCTCCTGAGCTGGGTGGCCTTGTAAAGCTGTTCTTCAGTTCTTGTATATCACCACTGTTGAACAAAATCTGTTCCAAATTTTGTTGAATCTAGATAAAAATCATAAGAAAGCTGTCTTCTACAAACCAAGTCTTTTTAATAGGCTTCCTCTCTTCTAGCTATCAGTCACATGACTATTATGTCAATTTTCAATTGTCACATTCATGTAACTTGCTTTTAAGGGAGAATTAATAAAACAAGTCCAGTAACTAATTTTTGCAAAGAAAACGTGCCTTTCTAACACAGCATTTTTGCGTAGATCAAATGCCAGCATTCTTTGAGGTTTTGAAAAACATTTGGGAAAAATATTACAGCGGAGGACTCACCTCTGCTAGTTACATGCCAGCTTTCTTTTTGTTTTCCAGGTCAGGATTGAATGATTCAGGAGGAATAGCTTCAGACAGCATTTAATTTACCTCCTTGACTGCATGATAAAAATGTGACAATCAGGAATGATGGGTAGAAACTATTATTGGTCTAGTTAAATAGTTGATTCTAACTGTCTTTCCTCTGTATCATTGTCCTATGACATGGATCAAGATCAGAAAAGTTAGAATTTTTCTCATTTGACAAATGTAATTTTGTCAAAATGACATCTTTTTGTTCTTTAACTACTTATAGAACATGCACAGTCAAAACATTACAGAAGAATGAAAATGTTATTCTTACCATTTTTTACCATTTTACCATTGCTTTTTTACTATTTCCTAGTTTTTCATAACATTTAATAATTCACTCCATAGTCAGATTGCCCAATGAGAACAATGAGAAGATGTAGTGTCTATTAATTGCAGAAGAATTCAGCACACTCTGAATGTTTTCAGGCTTCTGGAATCATTGAGATGACCATAAACATGCTCAAGCTTAAACAGTACATTAGCACAGCGCTTCTAATGACTTTATATGTTTTATTTTTCCTTTTTTGCACAAACTTCATAACTACTCCAAAGATACCTAGAAAAGGAAGGATGCTAAGAAAATTACGTTATCTCTGTTAAGATGCTGTCTGCACTGGCACATTGAATCATACTAGGTTATGGGCTTGAAAAGTTGCATTCATTGCCATGACACCAAATATAATTTTGTGATCTGTGTAGGCAAGGACCTATCTCGCTTAGTAACTTCATCAGCTGTCCATGGCTAAAACAAACACGAGTTAGCATTACTCAACATCATTCTCACAGGCATAAGATAACATTAGAAGGAAGCTAAACCTTAATTCACCTATTCTCATTTGTGATACTATATCTGAACAAAGTGATGTATTTTGAAAAAAGTTTTCAAGACCATTTATTTAGTGACTTATACTTTATTAGTTCCGTACATTTTTGGATGGTTTTCTCAGGAGAAAAAATGGCAAAACACAGTTCAGCCTTCTTAAGGTGTAGCATCAACATGACATACTTACTAAAGAGCCTTTACGGAGACCAGTGGTTTCAATATATAGTTTCCTATCAAATAAGTTATTTATCCTTCCCATTTATCTCTGTTGTGATATCCTTCTTTGCCAATAACAGTTGATCTGATGGCAGTTTGTAATGGTCTTTCTAACAGCCAAATACAGTAATAACCTCTACAGCCTCACCTCAGACCCTTAACACAGATGGCTGTTAGCAAATGAGGGTAATAACAAGTAGAATTATTATTGTTGCCAAGCATGAGGATCCTTTTTATATGTAGTTTAATTATCCCTTTCTGCTATGATATCTTTTTAGGTTACACATATGAAGTAGAAAGGTTCTAAAAATCATAAATATCAGACCAGGAAAAGCCATAGCAGCATTAAGTCAATCCATGGCTATTCTGTCTGAGGAACTGACAGAGCTGCACCTTTGGGATCATCAAATCTGCTGTTTGTTGTGAGCTGCATGATCATATGGATACCATAGGCCAGGATCCACAGTAAAATTATAGACGTCACCAAGCCCATCCAGATTCCAGGAGTGAAGAAACCTGTACAGTCACTTGCATAAGAAAACTGGTTGTTTTCAATGTTGAAGCCTTGAATCTGAAAATGAAGAAAGGTAGATAGATGAGTGCAATTAAGCATGGAGCATAGGCCCTACTTTCAGGATATATGTGGTAATTACAAAACCCGCACCTGTTAATTACCATTCACACTCTGCCCATTAAAAAAGACTGAGAACCAATTCCTCTGCATAACAATTTTCCAGATCCCCTTTTCACACAGGAAATTAAAGATGCAGAATTCATTTGTTTGGCAAGAAGTAGGTTGCCCACTTCAGAAATTTGTGTTACTTTTGGAAGTAAAGTCCCAAAGGGTATGTGTGATCAGTATTGCTCAGTGACCACTTATGAAGTAGGAAACTCAAAGCACTCGAAGACATGAGAGTTAAAGCCCTCCAAGATCATGAGATTTGTTGAAATACCCTGAGATTTTTAGCTAATAACTCCTTGACAAGTGGAACTCCTGAAACCTACTTTAAAATGCATCTAATGAAGATGACCTTTTTGGCTGAGTTTTAGTTAAAGTTCAAGGAGAAAACAGTTGTGAAATCTTTCTTCCACCCTCCTTAGACATCAGAGACTTAAAACAGGAGAGAGGGCTTGCTTTATTGAGGTATGGGATCTGTGTTGTCTATTAACATATGAAACCCGTATAGGCTTTTCCAGCAGTTAGAAAAATCTGTAATATCTCTCCTTGACTGGATTCTCGAGGTCTGCCACTGACTGAGCTCCTACCATATTATTTTCCTCATAAAAATCAACTAATTTGGGGATCATCATGGATTTCTACTTTTCTATGTTCCCACTCCATGATTAGCTTATACTTTACGATAAACTAAATTGAAAGCTTTGTGGTAATAAAAGAAAGGTGTTGGTACCAACATTGAAGAATTTAGTTTGTAGCTTGCATACCATGCTACACCAGAGAGCACTCTGGGTTTGAGTTCATTCATGGCTCAGGCACCTAAAGTAAATGTGTACATAGTATGTGTGTTAAGACCAATGTCTATACCTTCCAGAATGCTGTTTAATAAAACTATTATTATATGCAGAACTAAGGGCTATTTACGTACTGTGGAGGTAAAGACAATTTTAGCAATTTAAGCTTTTCTGGGCCTCTTAGATGAATCTTTCCAAGTCAGATCATGGTAGCTGACTTGCAAAGACTGCCTGCTTTCACTATAGGCAGTCAGACTTCCAATTAAAGCAGGATTAGTGAAAATAAGCTTTTGGGTTGGATAACTGTTTGCACAGTTTTAGAGAATACAGGTGATTACCAAAGCCTTCACTTGTTAAGGCACTGCTTTGACAACAGATGAGAATGCGAATAGGAGTGATGAAATGTAGTCTCAAAGACTTATTTGCAATAAAAACAGAAAGCAGCTGATGATTTATGTCATTTATGTTCAAAAATGGATTGAAATTCTGGAAAACAATACACACTTGTTACCACATTTACAAGAACTCTCTGAAGCACTTAACAGGTATATTAGGTTTAGAAAGGCTTTACTGCTTCTGATCTAGAGCCAGAAGTACTGAATTTTATTATGTCAATCCTATTGTGGGTTTTTTTGAAGCAGGATTATGATTACTGAACCTTCGAGGTGAAAGCTTTAATTGTACATTCTTAAAATGTTATGTCTACTTTTAGGCGGGAGATGAAGTATATGCAGCGTTCTTTTATTGTTTTTCTGAAGCTTTATCATTTCTGTGGGGGTGTTAGATCCCAGGTGGGAGATAAAAATGTGACTCCTAGCAGCATTTCTACCTATAGAAAAGTTAAAAATACTTACATGTGGTTCTCTAATTTTTATGAATGTAAAAGCCTTTTGGATACAGGCCTCTGTACTGTGGAAGTTTTAATTTTAGTATCTGGACCAGTGTAATTTGTCTTCATTATACTAGTTTGCATTTACTGTTAATTTTTAAAATATTTTTTTTCATGGAGTTTTCTCATCATTTGACCTTTGCCATAGCCTTCAGATAAAACCTGTTGTTTTCATTGCTTGTAAGCATTCACTGAACATCTATTTTTGAACTTAGAAATATTTTAGCCACAAAGAATCCTAATATTCTTGATTTTAAAGTTTTTGGCAGTTTTTCTTAGGAACAAAGGGGCTTCTAAACTCTATGACACATACGAAAGAAAAGCAGTGCTTTTGGTGGCAGCCTCCTCTTCAACTTCATGGACAGTTCTGAGATCCTCAAAAGCATAAAAGATATCGTGGTAGAACAACTATTCCTGTAACAACAACAACAAGGCTTCACTGTGCAGGTGGTGTGTCCCTCTAATACAGTGATACTATTTTCAGGACCCAACATTGCAAAGTGTAATTGTACCAGCTAGATTGGCATTGGATCCTGGTTTCTAATTCATGGCATAACATTGACATGAAAATCATGTTCCTCAGTTTCAGCAACAAGATTTTGTGCTGGCTGCAACCACTGAGAACATCCCGTGTGCTTTCTTCACCATGCAACAGAGTGTGGGTGTTTCTAAATCTCATTCTAGAGCAAAGGCTGATATTGAGATCAATCAGATTTCACTACGTATCAGTAAAAGATACCTGGAAAGGTATGATCTAGTTCAGATAGAACTTAGAAATGAACCCAGAATGGTGACCTTCTGTTTTCTCACACAACAGAAAAGATCAGAACAGGACTCTTCAGGTTGTGTTCCATGCTTAGGACTTGACCAGAGAAAAAAGGCCTTTCCTAAGAGGAACTGGAAATTCAGTTGTCTTAACAGTGGAAGCAGCTGCTGCTCCAAATCAATAAGGAAGGTGGGAAACCTATTACTACTACTCTTGATCAAGACCCCAATGAAAGGATGCCTACTAAGAATGGAGCAAGGCCCCTCGGTAAGCTTTGAGAAGGCAGCAGTATTAATGTATATAGAAATTCAAGGAAAAGATACATTGTAAGTGGATGCTTTGTATCTTCATACCCCATTGTCGTGGTTTAACCCCAGCCAGCAACTAAGCACCACGCAGCCACTCACTCACTCCCCCCCCATCCAGTGGGATGGGGGAGAAAATCAGGAAAAGAAGTAAAACTCCTGCGTTGAGATAAGAATGGTTTAATAGAACAGAAAAGAAGAAACTAATAATGATAATGATAACACTAATAAAATGACAACAGTAGTAATAAAAGGATTGAAATGTACAAATGATGCGCAGGGCAATTGCTCACCACCCGCCGACCGACACCCAGTCCCCGAGCGGCAAATCCCTGCTCCCCACTTCCCAGTTCCTAAACTAGATGGGACGTCACATGGTATGGAATACACTGTTGGCCAGTTTGGGTCAGGTGCCCTGGCTGGGCATGAGAAGCTGAAAAATCCTTGACTCTAGTCTAAACACTACTGAGCAACAACTGAAAACATCAGTGTTATCAACATTCTTCACATACTGAACTCAAAACACAGCACTGTACCAGCTACTAGGAAGACAGTTAACTCTATCCCAGCTGAAACCAGGACACCCATGTACTTTCATAGCCTAGCGATGCCAAAGTCTAACTTCAGAGACTTGACTAGGCAAAGTACAGTTACGTGGACTTAGGTATTTTCAGGCCTTTCCATAAAAAATACCATCAGGATGAACCTTCACAACATTGGTGTGTATTGCTACATTGCTTCTCAAAAAACTGTGGGACTTGATCCTGGAATTTGTGGAAAATAAACCTCAGCACCAATGCTGAGATTTCCATTGTTTAAGCAGAAGTGTCAAATCTGGAGTCAGATTATTGAGATCTGGTTTGTTATCAAAATCATAAATATATTTATATCAGCATTTGTATCCAGTTATCATGGGGTTAGCTCATCTTTGACAAATAGAGTCCAGTTTGGAATGATTCCTGCCATTTCTATGATCTCTTTAATCAAAGAGATTGCTTAGTGCAATATTGTTTTAAGATATAAATGTTGATGTGCTTCTCCTAGGTCAAGATCAATGCTCAAAATAATAAAGATGCAATCATCGACACCTCACATACGGACTCTGTACTACTGCACTAAATACAGAGAAAATCTATGCCTCATTAAAAAAAAAAAAAAGCCGCCTGCTCTCCTTCTGGGCTGTGCGGGACCTACTGTTGCTCCTGATTGAAGTCCATGGCAAACCTTCCATTAAATCTAATTGCACTGGGCTTTGTTTCTATCTGTAGGAGTACAGTCAGTCTATGTCACTGAAAACAGTACCCACACTAAGCTCTACTTTCCTAGGTAAACAAAGTGCAAAGTAAGCAGCATAAAGCCACCCACCTAAGAGGCCCACGTTTCCAATAGCGGACCAATTCATCAAACAGGCATGGGGACTTAGTCATTCTTTGCCTGATTAAGGGCATTTGGTTTATTGGTTTTTCTTTTCTGTGGACAACTTCATAGTCTGGGGGTTTTTTTCAAAGCTGTGCTTTCATGTTCTTATTGTTCAGCAACTGCCATCTTTTTTACCCCTTTATTGAATAGCTCACCTAGGGGGAACAGCTTTTCTTTTACATTTTCCCTCAGGCTGAAATGAAAGTAAGGGCATTATGAATGTGTGTCTTTCAGCACCTACAATAGCAAGTAATAGTTCTTGGAATTATCTCTGAAATGGAAATGTGTACTCACTTGCAACTTGGAAATGAAAACATCCCAGTTTCTTGCCTCATTGTTGGATGGAATCAGCCTTGCAGGATAGAGATTGCTTGTTCCCACCAGCTGACAATGAAATGAATACTCTGCAGGAGCAGAGATGACAGAAACATTAAATTTAGCAAACTTTTCTTCATCTTGTACAATCTCAACTGAATCTAAAGTGGACCAATTTCTAGCTGAGCCTCCATAGAACTTGTTGGTCATTAAAAACCTAGAAAGACAACAGAGGGGAAAAAAAAGTCAAAATGATGGAAAGAAAAAGTTAATATTAATTTAATAAATTAGTGGTGGTAGATAAATGTTCACCATTGCTAGCTGCAAACATCACAGTTGGTATCTTAACTTGGCGTCCCATGTCATTAGGATTGTTCATAAGTGAAGAGACTATGTGAATATGTTTTTACAACTTCTCAGAGTTTGATCTCACAAGCACAGCTTTCCTTCCATAGCTGTGGCAGGCAAGAAGCAAATGCAATTTCATTCTTCAAGGACCTCTGCTAGTGCAGTATTTCATCAGTTACCAACAGCTTATAATCAGTGGAGCAGAACCTGAGAGCCTGTCAGTAGGCCTGCAGTGGCTCTCAATAAACATTTTACGGGATTCTTTGAAAATTGCTTTTATGATAGGTACAGGCATGATAACCCTTCTGATTTATCATTGCAATTCTTCCTTGGCTCAGAGGCCTAAATGGCAATTTCCTTTGCAAATGTCTGAATTTGCAGTAGAAGACAGTTTTCTCTCACTAGAGGGTGGGGAGGGGTTGTCAGCCCTAGTTTCCCAATTTGTAGTGGGTTAGGCACAAATAAATATTTTCTCATTTTGAGAAGGTTTGTGCATGTGCAGTATTGCAGCAGTTTCCAGTAGTTTATAATGATGGGTTTTACATGTATGTTACTACCACTGCAGCCTGAACACCTCCCAGATGTTCTGAAACAGAAATAATTGAGAACATCCAGAAGTACATCCTCATCCTTTACAGATCAGGACTAAGTCCTAGTCTTTACCACTTTTTACCCAGTTACTTTCAGGTATTCACGTTATCTCAGAAGAAAATGATAAACTTTTCTCCTTATCCTTTGTTGCTTATTACTTTAACCCTACTTGGTCTATGCATGTATTGTTCTATGTAGTTTACTGAAGATTTTTTTGCTTATTGATAACCACAAAGAATTCAGAGGAGGAATCTTTTTAGCAATAAGTGAGACTTGCTACAAAAGAAAATATTCTAATATGTCTATCCACAATGGGTAACAATGTATGTGGATTTTAAAATTTGGGGTAATACTTAAATGCAATAATAACAGGTTTGAAAAATAAGCAGTCATCTATAAATATGGCACAACATAGAATATTTTATGTTCTATGAGGTATACATATGTATAGAGAGAAAGTATACTCTGTTGTAGAATATTGCTTGTTTGTTCAAATCAGTTGCTTTCAGTAGCTTGTCATCCACAAAACATAGAGTCTAAACTCAACACAAACAATGCTCCTTAGGAATAACACACAAAATTTGACAGGTTAGATTACTACAGTAATTGAGCCTTTTTTTTTCTTAATACTCTGTGGCTTTTGACTCATATAACTTCATAATGCTCAAGACTTTCAAAATGATCAGATGGAATCTTAGAACTAAAAGTGTCATTCAGGTGAGAAAAGGCTGTTTTGTCTCATGGCATTCCTTACGTTTTGAGCCTAAACAGTTCTTTCCATAGAACATCCAGCTGCAAGCATCAGTGAAAAAAGAAAAAAAACATTTGAATTTCACCTAGTACACATTCACAAATATTTATGGAAATGTTCTATTGTTATAGTGATAAAGTTACAAAATTAATACAAGTATTAGCCTAGATAATAATTGCTAAAAGAAAGGAATCTTTTCCTGGTATACAGCACAACCTGAACACTATTTCCATGATGTCTCAGTAGCAATGCTAGAGGCACTAGCTGAAGGCCAGTTATAAGCACAGAGAAGTTTACTTAAATGTTTGTGCCAACCACAGATGCTGGGTGTGCTTTGTCCTTTTGCTGAGAAGATAAGAAAAGTGGTAAACAAGGAAATTCTTTGGAGACTTACCATATGAACAAACAAGTTTTATAAGGCTATGTATGTGAGTGCAGTCTAAATTGGCCACCAAGGGAATGCTGTCTCTTCACATTACACCAAAGACTAAGATTTTATGTTACTTGCAGATTTCTGAGAATTAAGATTCTAATTAGTGAACTAGTTGAGCATGGTTAACTTAATACAGGCTTTTATCTTTAGCATTTTTCCAAACAACTGATAGTGAATAGCCTCCAACAGGCATGCGCTTAACTGGGAACTGATACAACTATAATTCATCAAATTACAAAAAAGACATTCAAACAACAAAAATCAATACAATTACTTCATTTAGTTTACTATTTTCTCAGATGAGTAGATAGCAAATAGAATGAGCACAATATGGCAAATGAATGACAAAAGGAGGGCATATAAGAAAGATTTTATCTGTAGAACTGAAAGTACCTTGGCTTCTATAGGAAACACTGTGTTTGTATTAAACATTAGAGCCAATACAGGAAGCAAACTTTCACACAGACAGTATGTACTTTATGTATTGTGGCACAAACAATTCCTGGTCATAGGCCAGATTCCCTTTGAGCCAGATAACCATATGAACTCTAAATGCTACCACCTGTTACCGATCTCCATCTCATTTCTGAAAAGGAAGCTAGCTGGAATTACTACTGTTTCAAAGATTCAACGAGAAACACAACTGTTAGGTAAAAGACTTTAAAACGTTGTTTTGGGGTCAATTCTATTCTGTACATGCTATAAGCAACAGTAACAGTCAAGTACTTATCAATTTAAGTGGGGAAAATACTAATGCTCTGCACTTGCATCCACTTCGACATCTTTTCCCAGAGAAGGTGCTTCAACAGCTGGATGTCATCAGCTGCTGAGAGAGCTGAGACGATGCTTCTTCCAGCAAAAACTACTGCCCACTGCTCCTACCCCTGCTGCAGCAGTAGTTCACTTTTCTAAAACTAGCACAACCAGAAACACTCTACAGCCACCCCGTAACAGCTCACGTCCCAGCGGCGAGCGCAGGAGGATGGATGGGACTGCTGCTCTTGCTAGAGAGAGGGAGAGGGAGATGGCAGCTGCTTGCATAGGATGAAGCAGCTATTGCAGCTGCTGGGAGGAGGTGGGGTATGACTACCTGCTCAGCACGAGGTGGTAGACTCGCGGTGGTAAGGGCAGGCTCTGGATCCAGCTCATGCTGCTGAAATTAAAGCCTCTTTTATTGACGAAGAAATTGAGCTATTTGAATGTGGTCCTCTCTGGTGTCACTTTCTGTCTTCAAGAGATGTTCTCCTACAACTAAGTAAATGGCCTTTACAGAGGGAAAAAATGCAGTCACGGCTCTAACCTCTGTTCCTTCCCACCTCTTTGCCCTGCTTGTGTCCTGTTTATTGAGGCAGACTGTAACCTTACCAAGGAGTCATCTTGAACAAGAAATGTAATCAAAGTAAACCAGAAGGGGAAAACGGAGGTTGTAATGTATCTCTGTGAGTTTTAGAAGCTCTTGACAATAGACGTGCTGGGATAAACAAGGTGAATAAAGTGTTCCTGAATCACGAAAAGATCAAAGGATTGTTCTGGTTCTGTTGAGTATATCTTATTATTTGCGTTATATGCCATGCAGTATTGTATTATGGTAGCTAATAGAGGCCTAAATGACACAATTGTCTCTTAAATCAAGAGATAATCCAACAGAAAACAGCACAAATAATGAGGTGTGTCTTTAGCAGGAAGTTTTCTTTATAAAGGCTTCTGAGGTGGTGTGGGCTGATGCCAGCCAGCAGCCAAGCACCCATGTAGCTGCTTGCTCACTCCCTGTCCCCAACAGGACAGGGGGGGAGAATAGAAGGAGCAAAAATGCGGAAACTTTTGAGTCAAGACAAAGACAGCTTAACAAGTGAAGGAAAGAGGAAAAAAAAGCGATACAGAAGCAATCACTCTCTACCTCCCACAAGCAGGCCAATGCACAGTGAATGCCCAGGCAATGACTACCCTGGAAGCCACCCCCCACCTTCTTCCTCTATTCCATTTTTTATTGCTAGGCACCTGCGTCACACACAAAAATTAATCAGTTTAGGCATTTTGTGTCTAAATACCCTGAGGGCCTATTAAAAACCTGGATCACACCTAGCCCAATGGAATAAATCAAATTCTCCTGCAAAACACAGCCAGCCTATGCTACTTTAATTACTTGCTGGGCATGACAGTGGTCAGGACTTCACCTACTCTCTTTTCAAGTCCTCACCTATTGTGGAGCCTGAGTTTCTTATCCCAGCTTCAAGGGCTGTTTATGCATTTTGGTGTTTAGTTATAACGTATTCAAGTAGAAGCACAGGTCAAGAGAAACTTTGTGAGTATTTCTGCCTTTACTACAACAGGCTCAAAGGATGTAAAAAAATATTCCAGAATAAGAGAGAAAACATGAACCATTCACCTTTTGTACTGATGTTCTCCTTTAATTTACAGGCAGACTGTCTGCAGACTTGCTTCAAATTTCTCCTCTTCAGATGCACCTCAGATTCATGACCACATTAAAGTTTTCTTCCAATAATTAATTAAAATTATAAGATTTTAACAAACAGATGACTAAACATAAACCTGAATAATCCTCATTAAGTCCATATGCGTGCACTAACATCACATTTGATCTTCTTATGCCTGCTGCAGCAATCAAAATCTAAGATAAATGTTTCAACTGCCAAAGTATTTTTTTTCTATAGTGGCATCCTAAGGTTTACCATTTACTGGTGTATAGTTGAGCAAAACCTGTTGACTGCTTTAAAGAAAACAACCTCTCTAAGATCTATCAATTAACTTGGTAGCTAGTTTTGCAGCACAGCGTCATGCTCCATAGGATTTTCAAGTGCTTTATGATTCATATTATTTCCTTGGAACTGTAAATTTACTAGAAAGCATGGTATTATGCTGAGGATGGTCACACTGAGGACAAATGTAGGAAGCAACCAGATTCATTCATACAGAAAGAGATTACAGGAGAGCAGCTAAGACCTGCACTAGTATGAGCAAAAGTGCAGAATAAGAATCCAGGACACTGGTTTGGTGGGTCTGTCTGTAGAAGAGTGAGACAGGAGCAGCAGAGAGTAGACAGAGAAGCGCCGGGGCAGCACCAGAGAAAGTGATATCTTGTGACTTGGAGTCAAAGTAAAGACACAGCTTGGGCAGAGTCTTGGTTTGACAACAGTATTTTTGGAATGGGATCCAAGGAAAATGTTTCCTTAATTCCCCATGGTTTTCAGGGAAATGCATGTCCCTTTGATAATTTACAGTACTGAAACCAAGAAATGCTTGAGTCCACCACCAAGGACGAGTCTCAAGGATCCTATACGGAACTAACTACAATAGTCAAAAAAGTAAAAATACTATACTAACAGCAACCTTATTTGTACATTATGTTTTTTTCACAAAGCTCTGGATGCTTGCTGGGGAGGGTAGATATTAAATAACAAAGCATGTATGGTTTTTTGCCACCTATCATGGTCTCTGACGATGACTGCAAGTGTCTCTAGGCACGCCAAATACAACTGCAAACACATCACTGACTCACTTCAGCACAAGTTCTTCTGGGGGTCCTTTAACCTAAATGTAGAATGTCCTTCTATCTCAGTGTAAATAATAGTATTTATTCATTTGTGCTTATCATCTTGGTGCCACGTGCCTCTTTTACTCTCCCATCAAAATGTTGCTCAAGCTCTGATTGTCTCCTACATTTAAACTTTCTCTCTTTGGTTTCCCTGGATTTCAATTTCCCTTATTCAAGATGTCAAAAGCGTTTTAGATGGCAAAGGTAATTTGTCCTCCTGCTGCCCAAGCACACATCCAGTTCATCCTCTGATATATGCAAATTTAATTTGGTGCAAGTTCCCTGGCCCAAGTCCTTCCCAAAGAAATTTATGCAATTAACTGAGGTACCTAAATGAAAAGAGCAGGCCACATCATCATTGTCAGAGCTCAAGAAAATAATTTCAACTGCTGTTCCTGCTGCTGAGGAAAGAATGGAGGTTTGTGGACCAGCAGCTGTATGGCAGTCCTCAAACAGTAGCAGATGCTTTCCCCTTCTCTAGAATCCACTAGTGAGAGCAACCACTGCAAGTTCTCCCTTTGACTTTTCATCCCAAGCCTTCCCAGTCCCTAACTTTTCTTCTCTTTTCTCATGGTAGGAGAAATGTGGTCTTGTCACCATCCATGGAGCAGAGAAATTACGAGTTTTTGTACCCGTCATTAGCCACAAGCTAGCTCTGACAGGGTACACTGGTAATCACATGAGGACTAAATACAACCCTGGCTATGCAAGTAGACTTGAGCCCCTAGAATTGTTTACAAATCACAGTCAGATTTCCCTGAGACAGGATCATGGTCTGATCCTATTAGCAAAACAGGATATTGCATATACCAGTACCTTGCAGTATGGTTATTTGCCTACACCACTTTTTCAAAACTTTACCTGAGCATATTAATATATTCTCTATATAAAGACTCTACTATTGCTCTCCTGCATAGTAACTCCTCAGAATAGAAAGCAAATCATAATTTCAAAAACATTTTTACTTAACTCCTCCTCTTTTTTTTTGCTCCTAATTTACAAATAGGCTTTGTACATCAGAAGGATCTATTTAAGAATAAATCGTAAGTTACCTTATCTCTAGGCTGCTGATTCCATTCACTGGCTTTGTGTATTTTAATGACAGTCTAAGAATAAGAAACAGATTTTTAATGTTAGAGTAGTCAGCTTTAATTAGATCATTGTGACATTTCAATCGGAGGGAATATTCTAAATCAATAGGCAATTACAAAAGTCATATAGCAAAGGTTCAGTACACAGAATAATATGACAAAATATTTCTAGAGTTTTTTTTACCCAAGAGCAGGTGCTTCAAAGTAAAGGAAAACAGAGATCATGTTTCATTAATATACTTCCAGCTGAATTACTACCTAGGAACTGGCAATACTCCCCTTCAAGGGAGTTTTACAATGAAATGATGATCTCATTAATGCCAGTGGAGACTTCTGTGATTACGAGATTGGGCACACAGAAACCTGTTTGGACCAAATATAAACAAACAAGGAAGTAAGGAACGTAAGAGGAAAAAAAATTGTGAAAATAAGAGCTTGCATCTGAACAATTTTTTGTGGTCTTGACTAGTTCTTTTTCTTCTAGGAATATCCAATTTAGTAGTTTTTATTTTGGATGCTTTAGAAGAAGAGAATTAAATTAGTATTAACTTGACATTGCACCATTTCTGATTAGTTTTCAGAATCACATGTATTATGATATAAAATTTCTTGTGCTACTCACGTTGTGTTGATGTCTGAGCACTCAGAGGAAGAAATATCCACATTTTGCATTACAAATGTTGCATTTGTCAGATCTATAAGAACGGAACTGTTGGCTTTGAGGCTGAAATTACTAGCATAAAAAAGGATGCATGTATCATTTCCAGTGGTCACATTCAGAGGAGGATATGATAAACTGTCGTCTTCCTCAGTGGCCATTAATTGTCGTCTTAATTCCCCCACCACATCAGTTCTTCTAGAAATCTGGAATAACAGCACATTAACAATTCATATCCTTTGCAAGAGATAATATCAACTGAACACAGACCTTCACCATTCTGTACCATGAGCACCCATCCTTCTTAAATCCTCAGTCAACCTCAATAGTTATTATTGTCTGTTTAATTGGCAGTATGGAGGCTAATGTGGTAGCGTTAACCTAGGTTCCCATGGTCAGGTATCCACATGTGAAAACAAGCACCACTGATATTAGGCAAATGAACATAAACCCATGTTGTTAATGCTGCCTTAAAATAGTAGTATGCATTAGTGCTAACAGGTAAAAGAATTGATTTCTTTTTTACAGAAGAATATACTGAAAGAAATTAACTTTTTTTTCTGCAATAAAATCACAAGAAAACTTCAACTTGCCAGTTCAATGACCACCCCCATTAGTAACAATAACAGGTTTTGCACTCTTCATTTTAACAGGTGTGAAAGCAAGCTACTTAACTACAGCAGTGTTATATTTAGACTCTTCTGATGGCTTCTGGAAGAAGAAGATCTATGCTCATTTGGCTGATGTGGTGAACTCCTACAAGAGACTTCACTGCATGTACACATTGGCTTTTAGGAAGTTTCCAGGAATTCCCTTTAATAGGTAATGCTTTTTTACAAATGTGCCCAGGGCATCCTTGGTAAAACAGCCCCTCTGATATCAATGGTAAAAGCTAGCCGACCTTATCAGATGGTAACTTAATCCTGTTGTTCATATCTTACTCTTCACTTCTTACTCTGTTCATATCTGGGCTAGTCCATCTATTTTTAAGACCCATGTCAGCTTTACAACTTTGTATTCTACAAGTGGCCTCTGCCCTTGGATAACTTTGGGATACGAGAAATGAGAGGCATCACAGGGGTTACCAGAACTATAATTATGTGGAGCTATTGCCTGGAACCACTTTTAATGGGTTTAAAGACAGGCAAGGACCATTTTCCAGTCTGGAACAGAGGCTATAATATTGCTTTATAACCTGCCTGTGGAGAGGAGCCCCAGAAGATTTTGTCACCTTAACCGCTGCTCTCTAAACGCTATGGGCCATCTGTTATTTACAACGCATCTTTGCGGATACCTCATTCTATGAACAAAGCAGAATGGGCTGCGTTAAAAACCTTTGACTAAACACTCAAATGAAGATTGCAATCTTCCTCTCCCATACATGCATACTTTATGAACTTCTTTTTAATTCAGAGTAGTGCCTTTTCAAATTCATCAGAACATGCATTATTTTAAATGAATACCATTTTCTTTAAAAGAAGAGTGTACAACAAAAGAAAATATTCAACTTTTGATATAAAACTTTTAATCTTCCCTTAGGCTCTCCTGAAATGTAATCATTTTATTTCAAACTGAGAGGAAGAGCTGAAGTCTAAATTATATCCTGTCTAACAATTGACTTCACTATGTGGGCCCCGTGTATCATCTAAAGAGGGCTTTAAAAACCACCTGCTAATAGCTGAACACAATGCTACATTGGAGACTGTGATTGGGCTAACCTGGGGGATTAGGTTTGAGTATCTTAAAATAAAAAGCAAGCTATTAGAATATAATCATGAGACTACAGCGTTATTTCTGTTGCTCTGCTGCCAGTACTTTGTCATGAAGCTCTCACATAAAGATTCCCTTTCGTCTCTGAAAAAGCATATAAAACGAAAGAGTACTTGCCTGTGAAGAAGGGGCGTCAGGGACTAAGAAATCCACTAGTTTCCCATGATTAAACCTGTTTTAACAAATTTACCCATGCTGGAGAAAGGAGGCAACACAGCTTGCCAGAAACATTTCTAAAAGCGGGCTTTGTTTTGGTCACATTTGCGGCTGAAAATACAAGTGGTCATGGATTGTGCAGCCCAGAGACTCATTACCTGCACAGCTATAGGCAGGCAGAATGACTACACTAAATGGGAACCTGAAAGTATCAGCTCCCTGCAGAACTGTCCCCCCAAACACTTACCAGCCTGTATTTTCATCCCTTCCACCTGGAGATGCATTTCTCTAAGTTTCTTGTGGGTGAGGTAATTTAGCACATTTGCAATCAGAACACATTACCTCACAGAGATTCAAGAAAATTTAGTCTTGAGGCTGGAAGGAGGATCTCTGAAACACCCCAATGTGGGACCCACTGGAGACCTGAAGGCGGCAGTCGCTCCTTCCAGCTGACCTGCAGTGGGAGTGAGAGCTGCCCCGGTACACCCTGCCTCTCTGTTGCAGGCACACCTTCTCATTCTTTTGTTGCTGCACAAACACGAGCTTACTGAATTGAAATCATTCTCCCCGTGCCATATATTTCATGCTAAACTATAAATGACAAGACACTTCCTTGAGAAATGGATTATATTTACATGGAATTCTTGTAAATCAAATTAGATTATTTAGGAGCAATCCATAGTGGCAGTGTTGTCAGTCATCAAACCATATTTTATTCTGTTGTTTAGTGCCCCCTTTGCCTTTACCTAATCTGAACCATGGGATGCGTGAGTCACTGTCTTGTTCCTCAGGGCTCCTCTGAATTTATCAATGACATATTTGATCTCAGATATGCAGTGAACAATCACAAGACCTGACTAAATAAGATACAGAAAATAAAGGCTGCCATTTACATTGTCCTAGACCAGAATTGAGCACTGTAATTACCAACTGAACCTGCAATAGAAGTAGCCTGGACAAAATTCTTCCCTTTGATCTATTTTGCAAGCCTCCTAATTCAGAATCATCTCTCTTGGAAAGGAGAAAGACAGTTAATTTGGCAACATTTTGATGCACCAACATACTGATGTTTTTCAAAGCAAACAGACCTCACATCCAAAATTATTCATTTGTTTTGTTGTTGTTGCTGGGGTTTTGTTGGCTGTTCCAAAATAGAATAGCTAGAGACAAGAAAAAAGAATTGGGGCCATTCTATACATTTGAAATTGCAAACAAATGTAAACTGAATGGTTGCAAACACATATGAGAAAAATACAAAATACTAGGAAAATAAAATTTTCACTGGCTGAAATGATGAATGGTAATGAATCATAGAAGCAGGCTACTTTTCACACTAGTTTCAACGTGGGATTTGTGGGTTATCAGTTCAACAGATGGTTATGCTTTCTTTTCCAGTCTTGTACTTCTTGACTTTTTTATTGCTATGTTTAGGTGTGCACATCAAGAACAAGAAAACTGTCCTGGTGGTGCTTGTTGCTCCTTTTCATTTCTAACAGTATGGGTCTATGACCACATCTTCTCTGTGGAGTTGTTGCTCTTACTGTAACAGCCAGAGGAAGGGGAAGGTCTTTCTGCACTTTCAAGGAGGGAGGCGAGGAGGAAGAAGGGTCCACTCCCTTTCTTTGTTTAGGTTGTATCTTAGCCTAGTTCCTGCCCCCAAACTGCGCTGTGCGATACAGTGCGTTCTCTGGATATACCCTACTTAGATGACAAATGGTAATTTTTCCAAATTTAGTCATAACACGATTAAACCAGGTGTTGGAATCAGAAAACTACATAAAAATCTTAGCTTCTATTTAAAAAAAAAGTGCAGTATACAAACCAGATACTGCTTAATAGTATTAAACTTCACAAACGCAGAAAAGAGCTTGAAAATATTTAGGGCATGCAGGCATAGACAAAAGCTCAAAATACATTGTGAAAGGGGAGGTCAAAGAATCCTTTTGGGTCACTTTTGATGGTCTGAATCATGAGGTGTAACGTCCGAGGAGGGGAGGGCAGGCACCCCAACTGCTACCATAAGACAAATACCTGCTATCTGAACTAGATTTTGGTTTTGGTAGTTTGAACTTCATCTACCCATAATGTACCATCAGTAATTCTTTTCACAGGATACCAGGTTGACTGTATGCTTGCATTTTCTCAATTTGCTTTAACAGGGTTTTTTACAATTTTTTTTTTGCAAGATATCATTTAAAAAACAATGCTAGGAGGCTGCCGTGTGCTGAGTGCAGGGGTGCTGCTCCCCGCAGAATGGCAGATCATGCTGCTTGCTGGGGTTTGACTGTGGCACATCAGAAGCCACTCAGCATTCACATCCCAGCCAAGTATCAGTGTATTTCAAATCCTTTTTCCAAAATTATCATTTCAGTTTCCTTCCCACGCAAACAGGTCAGTTTTCCTCCATGTTTTCTAACTGACGTAGTATCATGGCCTCACTACGGACAGCATCACCACCACCCCTGCTAATACCTCAGTTTTTCTGAAAGATACTGTACCACAAATCTGTGATGCAGGCAACGGCTGCTTGTATCTCACTGCTAAAGGTCAAAAATTTGAAAGGCAAACATTAGAATTTGGCATAGCCACAAAGATGTTCTTTGCAGTGTCAAATTTATAGAATCACATGTACAGCAAGCAGAAAGAATGTATTTGATTACACTTATTTCATTCATCTGTCAGTGCAAGACTGTAACATAACAGTACTTTGAGCTGTCAAAATCCAGAACATTAAGAAAAGAGTTACTAATTATCTCTATTTTTGAGAGTTTGAACTGTTTACATTTTTATGATTTCCAATGTTTTGTGGGTTTTGTTTTTTAATTCCCCTTTAGGCTATCTTAAAATATAATTTCAATTTTGGCCCTAGATGTGGTGAATCTTGCATTCTGTATAAACCTCAGGCAGTCTCCCTCTGTTTTGAGGAGACAGGGTTTGTCCTTGCTTCATCGTCTGACACACCAGAGGGTTGTGCTGCCATCCAGAGGGACCACGACAAGCTGAAGAAATGGGCTGGCAGGACCTCATGAAGTTCAACAAGGGGAAGTCCAAAGTCCTGCCCTTGGGGAGGAACAACCTCAGGCACCAGTACATGCTGGGGGCCAACTGGCTGGAGAGCAGCTTTGCAGAAAAGGACCTGGGGATCTTGGTGGACACTAAATTGAACATGAGCCAGCAACGTGGCAAAGGAAGCTAATGGTATCCTGGGTTGTGTTAGACAAAGTATTGCCAGCAGGTCGAAGGTGGGTGATCCTTCCCCTCTACTCAGCCCTGGTGAGGCTGCACCCAGAGTGCTGGGTCCCTCAGTACGAGACAGATGTGGACATACCAGAGACACTCCAACAAAGGGCCACAAGGATGAGGAAGGGTCTAGGGCATCTCTCCTGTGTGGAAAGGCTGCGAGAGCTGGGACTGTTTAGCCTGGAGAAGAGAAGGCTTAAGAGAGGGATCTCATGAATGCATATAATTACCAGAAGGGAGATTGTAAAGAAGATGGAGCCAGGCTCTTTTCAGTGGTGCCCAGTGACAGGACCAGAGGCCATGGGCACAAACTGAAACACAGTAGATTCCATCTGAACATCAGGAAACACTTTTTCTGTGTAAAGGTGACTGAGCACAGGTTCCCCAAAGAAGTTGTGGAGTCTCCATTCTGAGAGGTGTTCAAAATCCAACTGGACATGGTACTGGGCAACTGGCTCTAAGTGGCTCTGCTTGCACAGGGGGGTTAGACTAGATGACCTCCAGAGGTCACTTCTAATCTCAATTATTCTGTGATTCTGTGTGATTCTGTCCTACATCATCTACACTTCTAGACCTCAGCATGACCTGAGTAGCACACAGGATGAGGAACCCTGCTTCATCACAATGGTCAAGGTCTCGATTCCTAGTTTTCAAAAGATACAGAAGCTCAATCTTGTTAGGATGTATTTTCCTGCCTACTAAGTGAACTACACATATTTTACCTACTATTTTTTCCAAGTCCTATTGTTTGAATTAATTTATGAGTACAAAATGTGAACCATGAGATACTGTCTGTCCATAACCTACAAAGCTATGAAATTAGGCATAGTGCTGAAAAAACCCACTGGTTCAGAGCAGCACAAAATTTCGAGTAAGTTTAAATTCAGATGCAAGCTTTGATGCAGCAACTACAGTCTTTTGTGCTCTCTTGCAAAGGATCTTACCCACCTGCAACAAATTTTGACTTGCATTCTTCTAAAACTGACAGAGACAAAATTTATACTCTGCTGCAACTGAACCCAGAGGATGTTTAAACTGTATTTTCCATCAGGAATGTTTGTAAGGTGACCTAGTTATACTCAAAATCCCCCAAACATTTCCAGTGGAGATGCTTAGCTCATCAGGAATTATCAGAAGCTCATTACAATACACCTTTCTTGCTCATTTACCTATCTTGTTCAAGGTGGTAGGTTATCACAACTTAAGGCAGTTTTTCAAATTTGAAATTTCTGCTTATACTAAATCACCTGAATTTTATAACTTGCATATAATACAGTAAAACTTATGTATCTAAAGATTGCACAAATCCCAAGTAATTGCTGTTATCAGAACCAGAATTCAATTTCTGAAATTGTTCTTTCCTTCCACATTAATGCTCTTCAATGCAAACAGCATGAGGTAAAGCTACAATATAGATTTCAAGAGAAACAAAGCAGGTAAAAATGTGCATTGAATAGATTCAGGAAAATTTAGAAACCTCATTTAGAAAAATCAATTTTTGTATGTATGTATAAGCTGCAGTAAGCTGACTGGATTGTGAGAGCCAAGCCCTTACATTTTTTACTCAGACATATTTCCTGTCAACATTAATGAATTTTTTCCCAAGTAGAAACTTTAAACTGAGCAGAATCACCAGTTTATGTAGAAAAAGCAAGCATGTATGTAATGTGCTTCTCTTCAGTGAAAGACAAAATAGAAAATTTGTTCTAAGTTATAAGCAAAGAGAGAAACATGCTTTAAAATAAAGATAATCTAATTCAAAATCCATGTATAATTGAACTATGACAATACTTGGCATAAGTATGGACTTGGATACCTGCATTGCTTACATACATATGTGCATTCACACATACACATATATAGAAAGAGTAGAGTGGAAATATACTCAGAAGTGGAGAATTTCTCAGAAATCTCATTCTTTTCCCTGCTGACTGCATGGATCTACAGGTAGATCCAGATGGAGAATGCAGAACTGAGGGCATTTACAAGAAGACTGAGAGAAGAAGTTTAAAGTGGTCATACTTAAAAGCACACACAAAGAAAAATGTTTTCAATGCAGGGTTAAGTTTGCATTGCTGAAACTGAAATGGACCCCTCAAAAAAATGGAAATTAAACTTCCAGAAAACAGTCTCCTCCTTAACACTATACTTTGTCCTTCTCACTTCCACTTCAGCAGCTGGTAGGGAATCATTAGGCCACTGCTTGTTATCATACTGAAGTGAATTCTATGCTATTTCACGTTTGTAAAGCAACAGTAAGCTTAACCAAGACATCAGAATAAAATGTCAATAGCATGACATTTTGCCCAGAGGAATCCTTCACCTGTTTTTCCCTTATTAATATTCTGATAAAGCAGGGGGAAAAGAATGCACAGAAATGAGGTACATTATATCAATTGCCATCA
The DNA here is from genome assembly GCF_000737465.1 of Haliaeetus leucocephalus. Taxonomy (NCBI): domain Eukaryota; kingdom Metazoa; phylum Chordata; class Aves; order Accipitriformes; family Accipitridae; genus Haliaeetus; species Haliaeetus leucocephalus. Next base: position 3,676,992 of record NW_010973199.1, on the reverse strand, counting down.
TTTATTAATAATGATTTCTATCATTTTAGTGCCCTGCAGGATATGTGACCAAGCTTACTGGCTCACATTACTATCTGATGGCTCTCCTGTCCAACCATGCATACTTCTACCAGCAAGCCAAATGGCTCAGGGACCGTGACACTTGGCTCCTACCCAGTCTTGTGCATCTCCCAGGGTTTTTCACAAAAGCAAGGCTGGGACACGAATGCCAAAGTCAAAATATAAGTCTCACTGTAAGAGATAATGATCTCACTGTAAAAGATAATGTTCTCTTTTATAACTGATAGTACTGTTATGGGTTGTGGAGAGTATCCAAGTCATGACCAAGCACTTGGAGATCTTCTGTTAGAAGGGACAATAAAACTAAAATATTTATTATACTGCTCAGTTCAGTGGCCTGCGTAAACACAATCTGCAGTGTTAGCTCCTATGTTTATGGCTAGTTGTGTTTCTTCATAGGCCTGTCCTTTTGCAGCACTGAAGTGTATAAGAGATCTTTTGATTGTCATTTACAGAGAATGTGACTACTCTGTGCAACGGAATATGGTGCAGAGATGAGTGAGTTAGCAGGGACCATGCACGTGACAGAACCCAGAGCAGAGGAAGGTGCTGTGAGGCAGCACTTATGATTATCATTCTGCTTGAAAGACCTTAAAATGAGGCAAGGGATTTTTGCATGTATGGGACATACAAGCACAACCATAAATGCCACAGTAGTCCCAATTTTCTGAAGAAAATGATGATATTTCTGGTTATTTTCCCGCTCCAACTTTTACCAGGTTTTTGTACCAAACTTTTTCAGCTACCTTAAGGAAGAGCAGGAATTGGCCTATAAAAAGATCTTGATTTTAGAAAGTAAAACAGAATATGTATAAGCTGGAGTAGCAGTGGAAGGAGCTGCTACACTTAATTCTCCACTTTAAATTTCACTTAAGACAAATAACCCCAATACAATTATCCCAATGAAAACAATGTCTTGGTCATCTGCCAGAGTGTTAAAACTAATTTACATCCTTTTAGCTAATCAGATTTTTCAATCTAATATACAAAAGAGAAGAAAAAAATTGTATTAAGAGCTTGCTTTGTAAAACAGAATTAATCCTGAAAGGCATCTACCAGATATATCATTCAGGGAGTATTTGCTTATGCCAGTCTCCCCAGCTTTAACGTTACATTTTGTGCCCTGTTTCAGGCAATTCTGCCATAAAGATAAAAGAAGCTACAGATTTTACATAATTTTTACACTGCTAAGGGAAATACCCACTCCAACTGGGTTTTTTCCCCACTTTCTTATGTCCATATGTGGAATCCAAGTTGCCATGGGAGATGTGGAAAAGGATGAAGAGCCTTTGCTGCAATAAGAGGAAACAGATATATGTAGGGAGGGTTGGACTGAGGTTAGGGTCTGGTGGGTTACCTAATTGAAAAATGCAGATAGGGGCCAAAATATGTTACTCATGGTGCTGGGAGAGTTGCCAGCACTGTTTGTCCTAGATGTAGGCTGGTCACAGGGAAATTAAAAATCTGAAGATCCATAAAAGTCTCCCTCCCTCCACTTAATATTTTGATGCTGCAGCACTTTGGAGGACTCATCTGCAAAACTGGGGAGCTTGTCTCCCTTTTTTTTTCTAACCTGAAGAAAGAGGTGTGGACAGGATGATAGTATTACATGTTACACTTCAAATTTTTATTGATACTTCGAGGAAATTAATTTTTAACTTCAAAAAGTTACACATCATTTTTACAATTCCTCGGGTCTGTCTGTAATAAATTACAGTTTAAATACCAGTATGTTTTTCAGATGGTCAGATTCTCCCTGTAAAAATACTGTGTTCAATGTGACAATGTTGTTCTTTGCTTTTGGCATCTCCATCTGTGTGTGACGACTCTTCTGGAGAAAACAGAGAAAGCCAGAACTTGCACTGCAGGAACTTGTAAGGGGAGTCTGGCTCTGTCTTCCCAGTTTTGCTGAATCAAAAGGCAAAGACCAATGATTCTAGCAAACTGGATCTCTTTGACAGGGAAGTTAAACAAGCAATTTTTTTCACAGAAAATCAATGAAAAGGTGCTTACCTTCTGCTCTGCTTTCTTGCACTCAGTATCCACTTAATTTTTCTGACAGTAATGTATGTAAGCTAGAAGCTACATATATAAAGAAACCCACATCAGAAAGTCTAGGCAAAGCTAATCATAGAAATAACATCCATGCTTTTTTGAAGGAGATTATCACACTTTCTTTTCTCTTGATAAACCCTTTTTCCTCTTCCAAGTTTGTCTCCACACAAACTTTTCCACCAAAGCCTAGTTAACACTTTCAGTTAATAAATCTCTGCCAATGTCATCAATCTCAATTTCATAATTTCCTTCATCCCCTACCAGTCTCTAGCCCATCAACTAAAACAAAATGAGAGCAAAGCATACAACCTTTGCCAGCAGTTAGGTGTAACTGCTACCTCTGTGGCTGGAAGTTACTGACCCTTGTCATGATGCTTTGATATCAGACTTTGGAGAACTGAACTTTAGAAGGTGAGGGGTATTAGAAAACAAAGACCAACTTCCTTCTGGCACTCCTGTGGGACTGCTTTAGCAGCCTGATGCTTATTGCTGTGCCTACACCATAGCCAAGCTTCAATGCCAGGTAATGGGCAGCCTGGGTGGGGATTTGGTTCAACCACCATCAGTTGCTCCTGCTGGCAGTTCAGATCCTGAGAAAACCTGTGGAGCAGTAGCAAGGAATATCGTTAGGGTCATAAGGAAATCATGTGTTGGGGAGGAGGAAGGAGTTTTCAACAGTGAGGAGGCAAAATGGGATCCAACATTCACCTTGCAATAGTTCTGCTTAAGGTAAGGCAAGAAATCCTGTTATTCTGTTCCTGGATTTTGCAAGTGATTTGGCTGAAAGCCCCAGAGGCAGAGACATCTAGCTGTTAGAATACTTGGGGTTTAACTTTCATACCGTAGTGCACTAAAATGTAGATGGTACTTTTTATGATTCATTAAATATCTATCTGTGAAGTCGCTCGATCATTTGGGCTAAACCAGAAATCCCGTCACAGAACAGCAGCTGCAATGATTCAATAAAATTGTAAACATTGCCGTTTTAGTAAAATGAAAAGGACAGAACAAGAACAAAGTATACCCTGTAATATGAAATTTGATGTCAGGCACCACTTTATCTATGGCTTTTACAGCAGTACTTCCATTAACAAATTAAATAAGAGGCCTGTGGCATTTTGGCAGGAAAAGGATGAGTTTCTTGCCTTTTTTTTCTCTACCAGTGACACTAAGGACATATGTCATACAACAACCGAGTAACAGAGATTCCCGTGTGAGGTTGAAGTGAGCTGGTAAGCCTACGTGGAACAGTACAGCACTGTGATACTAAGTTGGATCCCAGGAAGAAACAAAGACTTGTCAACTCATGCTGGGCAAATTTGCCTCCTCTCTTACAGCATCCCCAGCAAACAGTCCAGGGGTCAACTGGTGAGTCCCAGAGCCCTCCCACCATTGCCTTGGGTCTCCTGTAGTTTGACTGGGGCTAACCCAGGTGACTGCACAGGGGTCTGACTGTACGCGGCTATTTTCTCAAAAGACATTAGCACCACAAATTTTTATAATCAGTCAATTTTCTAATTAGGCAACTTTCTAAAAAGAAAGATACCATATATTAGGTGACTGAAATCCAATTCAAAGTTGTCAGCTACAAGGAATGGGGTAATACGGTCCTCAGAAAGAAAAAAAGACCTGTATTTCAATACACAAACGCTGCTGTAACACTCTGTCAACATTTTATTAACACCCTGGCCTGGTTCATAGCTTTGTCTGCTAAAGCTCTAATGTGCAAACTTTGTGAATAGAGGCTTGCATGCAATTCCACGTTCACAAATTTTTATGGAAAAGCCTATAGGATTTAATAAAAGTAACTTTTAGAGAGAACATTTCAATAGAACTATCCATCACTAAAGCAAGGATATATTTCTCTGTTAAGTCATAAATATGCTTGAAAATTACACAAAAATAATTATCCTCTATCCTAATTTTAGAGTCATGTATGCTGTACTTATGAGTTTAATGGGTGCATATGCACAATGGCTGTGTATGAATAATGATGGCCCCTCTTTTCTGTTTCAAATGGCAGAAAATCATTAGCTGATGGCTTTAAACAGTCTAATACTTCAGGGGATCGCAGGCAGGGTAAGAGTTAGAAAGTAGAGAAAAACACAACCACTAGATGCATAAACATAGCAGGTCTAGAACTGTGCAACAAAATGTCTTCCTACCACAAAACACTGAATTTCTAAAATCGAAACATTCTGTGGCACTACATAAGTCAATGAATTGTTTTCTAAAATGAAAAGAAAGATAGCATATGATATGCCAATTGAAACTAAAATGAAATAATCTGGGTTTCTTCTAACTAATCTTAACTGTGTTACAGATTGGATGCACTAAAACTTGGGGGTTTGTTATTCTCCCATCAGATCTCACACACTTCCAAGGATCAGGAATCTGCATGTTACCAATTACGGGCAAATTTTTATGTCATGTGTTGGTAAAGTGCGTGTTTGTTTCTCTAATGTCTATTCCTTTAGCCCAGACAACTGAGGCTGCAGTAGAAATCAAATGGTGCGGGCTGTAAATGCTTTTGCCAGTGCATGCGGCATCCCTGTGGTTGCACCAGCTGGTTCTTTTACCAGCTTTATTCATTTAATTCCCTACAATGGGAAGGAAGACAAAAAATACTGCAGGTAGATGTTTAGGTCAAGGCTGCTCTGACCACATGCGGGGGCTATGTAGCCACACAGCACCAAGCTCCTGGTTCTTCAACCCTAGGAGCATGTTGGGAGGAGAGACATACGCTGTGATCCTCTGAGTGGATGGGATCATTTCCCATTTCTAACCCTTTGCTTCCCCAAACTGGGAATGCATGTCTGCCTCTGGAAAAGATCATGCCTATGGGCTTTGGTACCTGGAGAAGGTGCTGAAGATACAAGTCTCTGTGCTCAGTGGCAGCAATGAATGGAGAAAGGATTCAAATTCCCCGGAGGCAACATGCAGGTCCTTAATCACAGGGATCTTGAGAATCCCGTTTCACTAACTGAAAGTAGGGAAAACTGCACCAAGTTGGGGTGCTACCTACCAGATTTCCAGCTGACTCAATCACTTTTTGTTATGGATTTCCTGGTTGCCAGTAGAACAATGATTTATGTGCAGCGATCATGTTTTTTGTGGTAATTATTTTCATTTTCAAAAGCGGCAATTCTACAGCAACCTGATAGGTGAGCATGAGGAGGAAAGTCTGGGAGTTTCCTTTAGTGGAGCTTTGTTTAGCCTGTTGGCTGCCTCTTCTGGCTCATGGCCTTTAGTTAAATAAGTTACATATTACCTTTCACATTCCTGTCCCAGAGAAATGCTATGCCAATATCCCAACCTTCCACTGCCAAGACACAAGACCAGCTGAACTGTGTGAGACCAAAGGTCCACCTAGCTCACTGCCAGTACTACTGATAGTAACTGGCAGCTAAAAATAAGAAAAGGGTAAATACAAACAATACTTGTCCCAGGACACCCTCCTCGATTTCTGTAATCTTTGGGTTAGAAACCTTCAGAGCTGAAGGTTGCATTCAGATGAACACATGTAATAGGATCTACCTTCCATCCTTTCTTCCTGTCTTTCTTTAATCGGTTCACCAAATCACTGAAGTCCATGCACTTTTGCCACCCAAAAATCGTTAATTTTGTTTCTTTAAAGGAATTTAGTGCTCCTGAATTCCTACATTATGGCCTGTGAGCGGTGATAATCATGAATACTGGCCAGAGACAGTGAATAATTGTTTCCTGTTTAGCCTGTTCATGTTATTGGTGTTTTTATTTATTATTTACCTCTTGAATTGCCAATTTTCCTAGCTAAAATATTTTCATCTTGTAGTTCTGCTGTATGCCTTTGGAGATGGGGTGGCCAGAATCACACACACTATTCCACTGGCTGACTTGCACCCACCAAGGACTTACTGAACTAATTGACGCTTGCTACTTTGCCCTCCTCCTTTCCAAATGACTGGTAACACTGTTCACTATCCATCCCACCGCTGACTGCTGGGATGTTCCAAGAGATCTACCCACATTTGCACCATAATCTCTCTTCTGAGAAATAGCATCCACTCACCACAGTGTAATATGTCTATTTAAGGTTCTCCTTATGTGTGTTACTTTCCTTCATACTGGATTTCATCTGTCATTTTATCACCCAGTAACGCAGTGCTGTGAGTGGTTTCTCCAACTTGTCAGTGTATCAGCAAACTCTGGCACCTTTGGATTTCAGCCCCCTTTCCATACTAACGCTGACTCTGTTGAACAGCACAGGTATCACTGGTAATTACTCTCCACTGTAAATGCTGATCCTTTGGTTTTATCCTTTTTTTCTACCCTTATTTTTTTTATTTCTGTCCCAAAATAATTTCACTTTTTTACCTTTCTTACTGTAGCAACTGGATCACTTTTACTTATGTATTTTATGCCTCTCAAAGAACACCAAATCCATACTGTATTTTCTTCATATATGCACATATTTATTACTTTAGTTTCAACCAATTTTGTCAGTACAGAACATATGTTTCCTGGCTGTACTTGTTCAGAGATATGAAGCCTCTTTTTAAACCCCATGTCACACTTGCCACTTCCCGCTCCTCTGGGATAAAGACCAAACTAATTTATAATTTTTATGTATACATATATTATATAAATTATAATTTATAAATTATACATTAGAAATCTTGGCAATTTATAGTCTTGTAGATTCTATTTTAATTGTATTTAAAACTTAGGTGAAAATTATCTGACCCTGGTAATACGATACTACTAATTTTATCGATTTATTCTGAAATCTCTTCTACTACCACATCAGTAACAGCAAAAGTTTTTGAGTGTTGATGATTACTGGAAAAAAGTCTTTGAAGTGAGAAGTTCTTTGTGTTCCACCACAGAGATTATCAACTAACAGGCTCATTTGGCTTTGTGTTGTCACTCATTTTTCTGAGTTCTTCTTTGTGTTTCAAAAATGCTTTTTGATGTATAGTTTGAGCTTTTAATACATTGCATTTAAACAGTTTGAATACTATCTATAGACAGAGTCAGTCAACATAATTACAGGACCTTACCAGGCAATTCACCAAATCACAGATATATGGATCATTTCAGGTTTAGGATTAAATCTTTAGGTTAAATCATGTCACTTGGATGCTGTGTTTCGTCTCAGTCTTCAAAGACTCTATTCCTAGAGTAGGATTCTATATTCCTAGAATATAACATGCCTACCAACATGCCATATCAATATGCTTGTTTACAGTTACACATTCTATTTATTCTACCCTATTTTAGCCTTAAACCTTTATTTTGATCTAAATTATTATGTTTATGACCTCTGCCTGTATATTTTTAAGAATATTCTTTGCTATTTTTATACCTGCATTTTACCAATTTCTGTTTTTTTCCTAAGACAGAATTCACCCTCCCCTGTACCCTTCTTTATCATCCCTCCCCCACTCAAATTTTCCTGGTCCTTGGCTTTAAATGCCCTCACCACTTTTTAATTTGGTGTGTACAGAACACCTGTATAGGCTTCATCTATGCCTTAAAAAGTTAGTTAGCAACTGAAAATAAAAAAGATTGCTCTGATCAGATAAGAATAATAGTTTAGTTCTATGCTGTTCTTCGTTTCCCAGTTAAGTCAATAAGAATACATATATAAAAACGTAAATATAAAATGAAAGCTAAAGTTGCAAAAATGTTTAAAGTGAGTGAATCTTAATGCCCTAGGGCAAAGTCTAGGGTTAAAGGTAAAACACTAGTTTTCAGTTATTTCCCTGAATTCCCCACTAACACATGGAATGAATCATATAGAATTGCTAGCAAGCATTTCTCTCATCCTTGCGTCCAATTTCCAAGCTAATTTGGCTAAATGTTTGTTCATTTTTTTCACTCTAGAGTGACACCTAACTGGCTTCAACCAGTCTTAAGCAGTTCTTCTGTAATTATTTAAAAAGACTCTACCTCTATTAAGTAGGAAAAAAGCTGAGTTAGCTAGGAAATAATTAAGTGCATATTCTTCATCTACAAGTTAAAGTTTATTTTTTATTATAATGGAATTCTTTAAGTGGGGAGAGGAGACAACTAAAGGATAAGGAATTCTTGTGGTTTCTTCTTTTAGGTTGGAAGCACTGATGCTTTATTATACTATGTCAAACTATAATTGCTCCTTCAAATGTAAAAAATACAAGAGTAAATGAATAAGGCAATTCCCATGGTCAAGGATGCATGACAACATCCACCCTGCAACTCCAACTCTAGCAAATGGCATTATAAGCATTTTTATGACATTGGGTTCATGGGAAAGATCCCATTATATAATGTTTGAGTATATTAAATGGTTAAAAGCATTTCATTAATCAGAAGCTGTGAAGTCAGTGGGGTGGCTGTTGCAGAGTTTAGTTTCTTCAGAGTGATGAACTGAACAGTCAACAAAAAAGAGAGGAGCTGGATGTAAGTGGAAGACACAGCGCTGCAAAATGTAATGCATTTTAAAAAATGCATTAGGTAGAAGGCAGAAACAAAGAAAATGCAACCACAAGCACTTGTCAAAGAAGATAAAACTCTTTCATACTCTTTTCAGCTGGAGTGCACATCAATAGCACCTGAGGATACCTTCAAGAGACACTTTTCAAGAGTCAAATGCAACCACTTGCGCTGCAGATGCCCATGTTACTTAAGGCTGAATAAAATTCCTGTAACTCATGTTGCTTGGCTCTGAGTGGGATCAAAGACTCAACATGCTTAAATGCCAACTAGAGGAGACAGCTTGTAGAATGAAGCAGTCAAAAGCCCACGGTAGCTGAAACTCTCTGAAAATGTGGAGGCAATAGAGAAAGTTTAAACAGCACTTCACAATGCATCTGTAAAAAGTGGAGTCAGCAAAATAAATATCAGCTGGGAAGTAGCCATAAATCTCCTTTTGACAACATGTGGTTCCTCAGCATTCAATCTAACTGGGAAGAAACAACTATGAAACTGTCTTGCAGAAGTTTCAGAAGGAAACTTGTAAAAATATGACATGGACATCACGAGGATCTGAAGGATGGGAAATGTGATGAGGTTTATGATTTGAAGCATATCTGTCTTTCAATCACTGCAGACTTTTTAACCTCTTCAATTACAACAGCACAGGTAAAATTATGCATTACAACCAGAAGCCAAAAAACTAACTAGCAGCAAGCACAAGTAGAGGGGTGACTTTGATCATAGTCCCCAAGAACACAAAAATTCATATATTCATAAGATCTCCTGATGCCAGAGTGGAACAAGGGACTGCAGAGGGGTTTGATTCTCCTGAAGAAAAACAAGCTATCGAATGAGTTTCAAAGGGAAGAAAGGTCTTGGCAGGAGACTCCTCAATTCTTGGGATAAGTTTCTGGTTTTTTAATGGAAAAGATGAGAAACGTTGAGTGCGAGTTGTCTGACTAAATGTATATGTCGAGATCTGACCTAAGCATGAGGACTGCCTTTATGGTTGTCAGAGACAAAGGAGATTATGAAGGGTGAGTTTCATCTCATCCTGCAGCAGTCCCCTACAAAATAGGTCAGAAGGATCATACCCTAAAAAGTCTTTGATTATAAGGAGAACCCTGGTTGATGACTTCAGATGTAGGCAGTTACACTTCACTTGCCCAGAATTATGTGATACAAATCACTCCCAATGTCAGCCCAACTCAGCCAGACCTCAGCAAAGCCTTTTAGAACAAGAGTTGCAAGACATGGCAGTAGCCTTGTTGGAGGAAGGCAGCTCCTTTATGACATGATGGGATATCCAGAGGAATGATCAACTGCTTAGTGAAACCATTTCATGTAGGTCACCAAACAGCCTCTGTTTCAGGGTCTTAATTCTGTCTTCCAGCTTCAAATGCTGAAAGTGGAACAGAGCAAGAACCAGCCTGAATAAATCTCCATCGTGCATTGGGGTAATTAACTGATATCTATGATAGCCCAAAGGGATCTGTGGCTGCACTGACTAAACTAAACAGCTCTTTCTCATCAAATCAGAAAAGAGACTCAATCATAGGGGAGTTTTGCTTCCTGTCTCATTAATTCACTTTCTGCAAAGCCAATACCAGTCTGGAATCTTTTCCAATATATGCATTTCTCACATTTATTTTTCTCTGCTTGAGGCAACGGAAGAATGAGTGAATGTAATAAGATGATGCTATGAAGCCATTAACTGCCCAATAGCAAGGAGGTAGAGCTATCAGGCGAGAAGTATCTCATAGCCCCAGTGTTTGGGAGCTTCACTGCATAAAATTAATTTACCTGATCAGAAGGAGCTACCTTTTTTTTTTTTAATGTGTCATGCTTAAAGCTCATTTCCTTCATCAATGAGAAAAAGCCAACTTAGTAAATGCAAATCTTTCATACTTAATGATTGCTATTGATTCTCAAATGTACTAAGTAATGTAAACTCTTTTCCCATACGATCAAAGCCTTTTACTTCTCATATATAGTGATCTCAGTTATCACTGGGGAGTGACCCTGTAACTTCTAGATCATGGAATATAGTCTTTATAGCTTAAGCAAAGGTAGTTAGTCCTTTAGCTTAGGGTTGTGAAACAGTTCACACCTCCTGCAGTTCAAGCACAGCCAAAGATATGCAATACATACTAAGAAGTTACATGCAAATGTACAGACCAATGAACCCTCAAAGGTACTTTCCATTTTGCCTTTTCACTGTACAGAAGCTGATAACCTTGAATGCACTGAAACGACTTAAAGTTATTGTGAGGGGAAAAAATATGTTTCAAATGGTTTTATATGGCATTGAATTTACAGAATTAAGAAAAGTTTAAATTGCTTAATTTTTTTAAAATGCAGAACATCTTAAAATGCATTGCTTTAATTATTTAAAAGTGCTCCAGTTGCTCAAACTAAGTCACTTTCATTTAGAAAGCCTGTTGAAGTATGCATAGATTTAAAATTCAACAAACTTTTAAAATTGCTCAAAAAATTCTTTCTCTTGACACCAATTCTTTCATTAATTAAAAATATTTTTCATTCCAATTGTTCTAAATGCAATTTTCAGCTAAGAATGCCCACGTCCCTTTGATTTCAAACAAAGAAAAGTAAAGAGCCACAATAATGAAGTAATTTTTATTTTTATTTTGGATCTTTGTTAAAAAAATTTTACAAAAAAGGCAGATCAAAAATCCTGGACTCATGTCCTCTCCTTTACCACAAAAACATAAAGCACAGGATATCAAGGTGAGCTTGCTTCCTCATGCTGCTCTGTCTTTGTATTCTAAGTCTGGTCTTCAAAACCCAGTCTCTGGAAATTTCACAGGGTGGATTATTGAAGAAAGTTCTTGTTTTTCTTCAGTAGAACTAGCTCTTTTCCCAGAGTCTGAAGGGACTATTCTAATCATCTTGTTGGATAGCCAGAGGTTCAAGATCCTACCTCCCTGCAAAAACCCAGATTATTTCTGATCGAACATAGAAGACCTTTGGGGGGTTCATCCCCTTTTGGCTTAAAGAACATTTATGAAGTGCTATCAAGTTGCATCTTACTCTTCTTTTGGAAAAGCTAAAAGGACTTCACTCCATACTCATTTAAAACAGGTTTTCTAGGTTTTGGTCTTGTGTTAAGAACAGTTGTGAATTTTTCTTAGTGTTCCCTCCTAAAAACCCTCCATCTTCTCAAGATCCTGTCTGCAGTGCTCACACCAGATCTAGACAATCCCACTAATGGCTTTCCTGTTGCCTAAACCAAGGAAATTATACCTTCTGTATTCTTAACTGACATTATCTTGAGTTTTAATTAAAATTCAGATTAAATTAAGCTTCATATTAGAAGCTCAGATGTGTTACCACTGGAACACATAGCTTGCTTTCAAACAGTTGTTGATTTTTAAGACACAGCCCATCCCTCATATGCCTCTCTTCTTAGAGGAAACTGTATTCCGTTATCCTCAAGGCATGACTGTCTTCCATTTAATTGCCTTAAAATTAAAATTTGAATATTTCTTGATTACAACCTGTATGCCATACAAAACAGATAACTGCATGAATAACTATCCTGTGTTGCTACTTACTGCTAACATAATGTGATGTGATCTATAAGTGATGTTCTGACTATCAGCAAGGGCGAAAACTTTACCTTCCAGTTGTAAATACCAAGCATTGACTAAAAGGAATGAAACTTGTTAATTTAAAAAAGGATACATTAGTAGCCTTCAATTAATTAACAACACTCCCTCTTTACTGACCAGGCACACTAAGAAGCTCAATAAGGTTCCACGTAGACCTTACTATAAAACCATTAGAGTTAAATGGAAAAAAAAAATCTAAAATTACAGTCCTTAAAAACAATAATAAGTTCTGAAGACAGTGGCAGATTTATGGTCTCCGAGAACAGTAAAACTTCAATAGTTATGTGGTGTAGCTATTGTACATGAAAAATCATACAATCATTTCTGGTCAAAACCTCATCTAATACAGACTGCTTGCTTGTGTAATCTTGAAAATCATCTACAGCATTCCTCTGTAAACATAAAGTTGTTAGATGCCAAAAATCTGGCAGTTCTAGGCACCGAAGATTACTCACCCTTGAAGGTCTCACTGCAGTATAAATTACTGAAAAATGAATCTCTCGTTCCTGCAGATCCATGGTCAGTCTTCCAATTATTTTTTCTACAAATAGAAACATGTATAATTTAACAAACTCTGTAAGCTGAGAAAGCTAAAATCCCACAGTAGTTGGAGAGAGGTAATGAGCTAGATGTTTAAGCTTATTTAGTTTATTTAAGCAATTTAGGTGCTCGTACCATTTATATGCCAATAGGTACAAATGGGATAAGACATGTTCAGTGTCTTGAAAAATGCAAAATTTCAGTGAGAAAATACAAAACAAATACATTACAACAGTTCAGAAAAAGGACTGATTTTGAAGCTGAAAAGTAAATACCAGAGAAAAAATACCTGAAAGGTTGAACATTGGGCAATTAAAAGCAAAAGCAGAAGAAATCACTTAAGAGATGACAGCAGGATGCATATACTGTTAGTCAAGTGACCAGTTAATAAATAAATAATAAAGCTTAAGCAGTATTCTGGGAATTACGAAGTACACAGAACCGATCACTGTGAAGCAATACTCAAAACATAGTGCTTAGTTTGGGGCGTGATATGCATAATATTGGCAGCAATATTCCTTTTTTCTTCAATGGATTTAAAGCCTGACTCTGCACCCTCAACAGCATATGGAAAATTTTGCTGTTGACTACAGTGGAGGCCAAAGGAGAAATATGGTGGAATATTTCTGAAAAAGGAAGGAAGTCAAGTAAGGGAGGACCTTTCAAAGAGGTCCAAAAGCACCTCTACAGAAGATCCACTTTTAGTTCTGAAACCACCGGCAGTTGTGACAAATACTTACAACTGATAAACGTTTTCAAGCTGTATGCAGAAATTTTAACATCTGCTTATGGTAAGGAACATAACAGTTGTGAATCAAGAACCATGATTAGTGTTATTATCAGGACTGATAGAGAAATAAGCAAGCTGACCCACATTTACTGTTTCAGTGCCTTCCCACTTCTCATCCATGTACCAGTCTGGTGAATGGATATTTTATAGCCTGGACATACAGCCTTCTCAGATTTCAAGGTTATACATTACAGAAATTGTATTTCATTTTCAGGTACTGGAAGTCGACCTTATATTATTATCCTTTTTAACCTCTTCTATTTACAGTAATTATGGTCTCCTGGCTGAGTAAAATGCTTAGCTTTTGTAAAAATGCAAGCCTTGTTTTTTCTGCAGGGTTTTAACCAAATTTATTTCATCATATCAGTCAAGAATTATAGCTATGTAAATTTTCCTTCTAAAAAATTATTGCTAAAAGGATCTACTATAAGAAACGGACTTACTCAGAAAAACAACTGTTTATGTACTACTACCGCAATTATATTGGGTGTGGAGGTCCAAGGCATTACATAATGTAGATTTTGTATTCTATATGCACAGAGTGCAACTCACTGGAAATTCTCAGCAGCCTCAGCTAAAATTTGTGGAAGAAAAAATAATACATAGAAAAACGCATAGATTGTCTTTGTTTTTTCTTTCATTAAAGGAACCAATTGCTTTCTGAAATAACACGTTATTTGCATTTCACTTCAGTAAGGAGCTCCGTGTAACTATAGTTACCAGTAACATCTATAACTCTTGCCTTTAGGAAGATTCTAGAGGCAATTCCTTCATTCAGAGAAGCTGCTGTGAACACCCTTATGACAGCAGAGTTGATATAGATCTTTGTTTGCCTGTGATCAAAACTCTACCTTGCTTATGAAGTATTTGCAAATTCTTCAAGGAAAAGGGTCCAGATTGTCCACAGTATTTTAAAGCACCTAAATTACATGCCTACATGGGAACATTAGTCATCTCAGGCTCTTTCTTTAATGGAACAAGAGGCATCTCCAGATGGTGATATTGATGTTAGAGTGATTTTAGAGTGGCTCTATTGAAGGGGGTTTTTTTTAATTATTTTAGATAGCATGGATCAAGGAAACATTATGAATGTAATATAGTTGGTCTAGGTGTCCTGGTTTCAGCTGGGATAGAGTTAATTTTGTTTCTAGTAGCTGGTATAGAGTTATGTTTTGGATTTAATATGGGAGTACTGTTGATAACACACTAATGTTTTCAGTTGTTGCTAAGCAGTATTTATACTAAGTAAGTCAAGGATTTTTCAGCTTCTCATGCCCAGCCAGCAAGAAAGCTGGAGGGGCGCAAGAAGTTGGGAGGGGACACAGCCAGGGCACCTGACCCAAACTGGCCAAAGGGGTATTCCATGCCATGTGATGTCATGCCCAGTGTATAAACTGGGGGGACTTGGCTGGGTGGCGGATTGTTGCTCAGGAACTAACTGGGCATCAGTCTGTGAGTGGTGAGCAATTGCATTGTGCATCACTTGTTTTGCATATTCCAATCCTTTTATTAGTATTGTTGTTTTATTATTGGTATTATTACCATTATTAGTTTCTTCCTTTCTGTTCTGTTAAACTGTTCTTATCTCAGCCCATGAGTTTTACCTTTTTCCTTCTGAGTCTCTCCCCCATCCCACTGGGTGGGGGCGGAGTGAGTGAGCAGCTACGTGGTGCTTAGCTGCTGCCTGGGGTTAAACCACGACACTAGGGTAACACCTTCAATTAGCATAACTGCCTGCATCTCTGCCTTGGTGGAAGGATTAAACCTTTTTCCAACTCACTGAAGACATATCCCTTGAATTTCACCAGGGAGTGCAGGATTAGTGCTATTATTAATTTCTAATCCACCTTAATTTCTTTGTGTGATTTTACACGTGGATGGAAAGGATGGAAGAAACTAAATGAGAAGAAATGTTCTGGAAGGAGAAAAGTGAAAAGAAAGGAAGAGTACGAGCTATGAACAAGAGTGAAAGAATAGAAAAGAGCAAGATGAGAGGGGGGGAAATGGAAAAGAAGAGAAAGAGCAGAAAGAGGAATGCACTGAGAATCAGAGTGGAAAAAGGAGTACATGCAATAGCAATTAAAGAGCCTCATCTTATGCCGATGAAGTCACAGGAAGCTTTGCCATTGATTTTGAGGTATGCTGGATCCAGCAGGTAAGACTGACATGACAGAATGCAACCTCCTCCTGAGCAGAGAAACGTTTAGGAAAACAGGCAAAAAAATGAGTAATAATGTCAAACTCTACTGCATGCAAAAGAAAGAAAAAAGAAATACTAAAAAGAAGCATAAAGAAAGCAGTAAGTCTGAATCCCTTGAAACTTGAGCAGATTTGGATTCTGAATTCCAGTTTGGATTTTGTAATGAGCGTCATTTTAATAACGTGCTAAAAACCTCAGCTTACTCCAGCTTCTAGATATTTCAGAACAGCACATTTCTCTTGGGCAGTATCTGAGACCATTTGTTCTGTCTTACAGAGCTTCCTGTCTGCAGTGAGTAAAACAGCAGGAGAGATTTCTCTGACATTTTATTACATCGGATTTTAAAACCCTTTACAGCAGAAAGGAAAGAAGTTGCTGTGACAAACATAAGAGGCTTTGTGAACTTCTAGGCATCCTACTACAGGTCTGCATTGTTTTTCTATAGGTTTACTGCTGGTACCACAAAAAAAAATTACAAGCAATGTTTATGGGTTAACAATCCTCTTGTCACATAGCAAGTATGTGACAAATAGTATTTTACATTGCTTACCTAGGTAGGATCTAGCAGCAGTCCCTCCATAACAAACACCAATAACTCATGACCTCGCAAGCAGTTCTGACCTTGAAGGGTGTCTTGACAGTAATATTTGGCAAATGACTGTGGTTGTGCCGCAAACAGTACCTAGACATCTAGACCTGCTGGACCCAAGATTGCATGACTTGGAAGGCTGTGTTTGGGACACTTTACTACTTCTGCAATGCCTCTCTTCCGACGCTCTCCCATCTCCTGCACAGACCTTCAGGGGGATAAGTTTAAGGAACTGTGGCTCACTAACTTTCATTTGAATTAAAACTTCCTGCTGATGTTATTTCCAGTTTTTATTCAGCAATGAATTGAGTGGCTGCTTTGGCAAATAAATCAGAAGGTGAGGATTCAGCCCACACTCCCACTTTTCTAGAGTACAGCTGACACGCAGAATACTAAGTGCAGATTTTGCACTTGGCCATACAAAGTGGAACATCTTCCCTGATCCACACACCTTTTTTCTGATAACAGCTAGTTGACACTAATTGGAAAGCTGGTATAGCCTGTTCCTCCATCATCCCACAGATCCAGCATTAACTTTGCTGTTCCAAAACAAAGTGGCCTGAGATGAAGTTTGGGAAGCTTATTCTTGAGTTTGTCCAGCTGATGGAAGAAGTGTCTATAAAGAAAAAGCTAATGTTTAGCCAAGGCCAGCATTAAGTCAAGGCTTTTCCTATTTAAGATGCTCTGGGGACAAGAAAAGAGAACTAAACAACTCCTCTGCAATTCAGAGATGGAAATCCAGCTGCTTATTTGAGTATAAAAAACACACTCATTTTGGAGTAGTGCAAAAACAAAGAGAAAAAGACACACCACTGATTTCAGTACTAAGGTACTTTCCCCTGATTTTCAAATCTGTTTCTGATTTTACAGCCCCAGCTCTGGGCAGAAACAATCATAGGCACTAAGGACACTGTTTAATTGTCAGCCTACTACACTGCGCTACACTGCACTGTGTGTCCCTGAAACTACCACTACGGTGATTTGCAGACTTTATAACTCGATCTCGAATTTAGAGTAGTAAGTAAAAGCCCTGCAAAAACCCAGATGCCTCTCGGGGCCTCTTCAGTGTACGGCATCTCTTTTTCAGCCAGATGCTAGGCAAGAAAACCAATAAAAGACTCTAAAATTAAAGGCTGTGAAGGATATCAGTATTGTTTTACAAAGACTAGAACATTTCGTATTCATTCAGACACCCTCTGTTGAGACCAAGACCTTCAAAGTGCTGGATGAACCTGACACCTCCAGCTCCTGGTGTGTGAGGTAAGATGCAAGGAGGCAGTCCAAGCTGCACGGAGATGCAGGGTTCATACTCTGAACTGGGGGATCTCAGAGCATGAGCAAAGGCCCATGCCTGAAGCAGAGGTGAATTACCATTACATTTCAGGTCACAGAGCTGTGTCCATTTCAGTGGATTTTGAATCAGACACTCAGTACTTCAACACTATGATAATTGACTGCTTGAAAGTACTATGGATGGGGGGGAAAGAAAACTTTTAAATGGTAATATTAAAGCAAACCCCAGGAACTAGAGAATACAATCTGCTCAAGTGAAAACATGGGCTTAAATGATGAAATGCTAGTTATATCTTGGTCATATTGCTTACCATTTTCAGCAACTGCTTCCAGGGTGGAAATCTCATTTAAACCACTACAAAAAGAGTGGGAGAAAAAGAATTAAAAATCTTTCTAGGCAAGAACAGTGTGAACTGGAAATGTACAAAGATACTGACTGGTAAAAGGATTACTGTCAGCATCAGTGCCCCCATCATTCTCCCATCTCCTCCTTATGACATTTTTCTTCTGCAAAGCCATTAATAGTGCAAGGACCACATCTTCAGCTGATTCCTCAAACCACTCAAACTTCCTTAGCTGCAGAGAAGCCAGTGATGTTATTTTGACCAATCTCTGTGCAGCTTTCTTTTCATATGGTGTTGGCCCCTTGTGTAACACTTGTATGTGACCTCCTTAAAATGGATACCACCTCTTTTTTTGTGTAGTGACATGATAGCTATAATTGCACTTCCTTAGGACCCATTGATACATGCACCGTATACTGACATGTACAAATGCCCAAGTAACAGGCTGGGAAGAAGAAAGAGCAGGAGAAGCTGAGCAGAGGGACTCGATACACCCATGCTTTATATTTTCTAAATATACATTCACCTGAAGGAACAGTCTCTCTCTACCTCTGTTAGATCACAGTTGTCATAGGTCTAGAAACATGAAGAATTATAGCCCTCCTCTTCCTTCTAGAGTGATGGAAACCAGTCTCTTTATTCATATTAACTTCAGGTTTGTCTGTATGTTTATTTGCTTGCTTATTTATCCTGCTAGGTTTCTTGACCCCTGGAACGGCTCCTAGCAATTAATTCTGCAGGTTAATCATGTGTTGCGTAAAATAATTCAGCCTTTCTACTAGAAGTGTGTTGCCATTTAGTTTTATTAGTTGTCCTTTTGTTCTCATATAATGAGGCAGACAAAATAGCAATGCCTGACTGACTTTCTCAACATAATTCATCTATTACACCTGGTTAGCTCATCAGGGGACTTTAAAAAACACCCAATTCACCCTTGCAAGAAACACAACTTTGCTAACCCTGTAAGCTTCCACTTTGGTTTTTATGTTTCCTGAATACACGTGACATTTTCAAAAGCTTTAAAAATCAAGCACACATGTGGGTCAGTTTTGTGACAAGCTCCTACCTGACAAGTGGTTGTAGCTGAACCACCAATAAGTGTGGTTCAGATGTATTCACTTCCAGCTGAGAGACATCAAGATTAGTTACGTTTGTTAACTTCCAATATCCTGACTCCAGAAGAAAGCTCAGAAGATACTTGGTAGCCTTGCAGTCAACAGCTGGCAAAACTAAAGATGAAGGAGAAGACTGAAGAATTTCCTGTAATAAATTTATGAACAGTTTGTTTACTTGCTTAATAATTAAACACAAACTTTTTTTTTTAATGTATCCTTAATCTAATATTCAAGGTGAGGAACCACCATGGTAAACACTACCTGAGTTCTCACTAGCCTGATGCTGGCTGCAGGCTGCTCCTGGAAAGGGGCAGTGAAGGGACAATTGGGTTCCTCTTATTCCTGCACCTTCTTGGGGCAAGCTTAAGGCACTCAGTGACACCAAATTCTTACTGTCCTTTCCACACATGTGGTGGAAGAGGAGAGACAGATACGTAGAAGTTCTCAAGCTAAGAATGTATTGGAGAGACAGGTTATGAACGCTGCCAGAAGCCAAGCTCACCAGATGATGAGCTAACTAAATGCCCTCAGAGGTGCGAAGGACCGATGTCAGACACCTCAAGTTCCAGCAGCTCTGTTCAGTGCAGAGTCATACTTTGCATAATAAAAACCCTTCCTTTGTGTACATCCTGGTGGTACAGCACACAGTACAGCCAAGTGTCTAATTTGTAACTATTAATTAAAGCAAGCTACATGTTTCAGGATCTACAGAACCTCCAGACACAGACAAACAAACTTCATGTCATGTATTTTCTGTCTTTCTACTCAAAATACAAATTATAAAGCTCAGGCTGAACTGGTTCAAATAATCAAGCATCAGGGTATCTATCACTTTATTTATAATTCTCATAGCTGAGTTTCTGATGAAAATACTTGAGTGAAATTAATTAAAAAAACATTCTCATTCTATAAATCTGAAACCTGTGTAGTCAGAAAACATCCTTCCAAAGATTTTTCTTGATAATAAAATTAACTTGAAATATTCAGGGAAAGAAAATGCAAGATGGAGCCTTGAGAATGATCAAAATTAATGTACCTGAAATTTAATGTGAAAATTAGAATTTTTTCATTGAGTCCTAGTTTACAACTTGTTAACTTTGCTTTCCCCTTTTCCACATTTAAGTCTAGATTGAGTCTGTCACTTGATCCAGTATTCAGATATTCAGGTTGTTATAGACTCTCCCCCTCTAACTGATGCAAGTGTTGTAGTGCTGCTAACACTTTTTTCCTCCTACTCTTTTTCCTTTTTGTCTGTTCTCTGGCTGCCTACCACTTTTCTGACCTGCTCTGGTTCTTTCTAATTGCTCACATGTTTTCCTTCGTAGGCAAAGGCTAGTTATTTTCACGTTTCTATAGATGCTCATAAGGGAGGAGTATGCAGTATTGTCTGATTTGCCAGACTGATAGAAAAATCACTGCAGAAATTAAAATAGAGCAGAAAGAACAGATCTGGTCTGCAGGTCTTTGAGTAGCATTTTTAGCACCGCCTGGAAGGAAAGGATGATACATTTCATTTTGGTTTGTCTGCATATATGAATTTAGAGCTAAAATTCTGAGCGGTATTCAATTTTTTTATTTTCAGTATTTTAATCCCTTGCCCCCTAGCAGCAGCCAGAATGGCAGCAGCCACTTCTTCCAAGGATATATATTAAGCAGATTACTCATTTATTGTAGAATAAGATATAAAATGCATCATTACTGACTAATATCTGAATTGTGCCTCTGCTCCTAACCAATCCTGCACTGCCATCTGTCTCAGCTTCCAGCTGCTGGTATTCAACTGTTTTCCACCTGAAGGGCAGACACAGCTGGATATCTACTCATTAGCCTCAGCTAGCCATTCTGATCCCATGCCTCTTGCTTGTCCTCCTTGACATTTGGCCACTGCACACTTGTCTTTACAATACCCATATGTTGCTTTACGTATTTTAGGATTTCAACTGCCATGCATGTTCGAAACATGAGATCTCCAAAAAAAGGGTGGAGAATGAAGAGGACTACTGACAAACACCTTATTCTGCTTTCTGCTAAAGGACTAGACAAAGAGGTACAATCACAGGGTAGCTAGGAAAGGGAAAGGGAGAGGGAGAGGGGAGCGGGAAAGGGAAAGGGTAAGGGAAAAGGAAAAGGAAGAAAACCTCCTATTGTGCTGTTGGACAGATAGCAGAACTTCCTGAATTAAATGACAGAATCTTTAACCTGTCTATGGGCAGCTTACTCTGATTATGAGTACATTTACCTTCTTTAGTGTCCCCTGAAGCACCTCTCCTGAGTGAAGTATTACAAGAAGCTTCACTCTTTGATTACATATATCGCTGTTCCGTTTTTTTTCAAGGTAGGTGTGGGATGACTCTGTCCACATTTCTAGCCATCCTGAAGCTAAGTAGCTGCACTATGATAAAGCTGTACTTGGACTTACTTGCCCAGCTCTGGTCTCAGTGTTACATTAACTGGATTGATATTACACCTAAGCAGTTTGAAGCTGGAATGGAGTACATCAGGTCTATCATTAAAAAACTATTGTTAAAATCTTTGTTAAAGACTCATGCATCCATCCATAAAAGATCATGTAGGCGGACTTGTTGTTCTGAACTAGTTTATGTTTGGCATCAGAGGTGATAGACAGCCCTATAATAAAAATATTAGTTGGGAAAAAGGCTCCTGTGTCGGCTCTGGAAATATATGGGAACCTACACCCAAAGTAGGCAGGCTTTTCCATGTGAAAGAGATCTTTTAAATCTTCATCTTTTACCTGTGACTATGTCATTTAATATATTTAAAATTATTGTATTTATTTTCTACAGCATTGGTCGATAGGTTATCATAAAAGAGAAAAATCTATTCAAATAGATTTGGAAGCACACCTGTTTCTACACACAGTGCTAACTGCAAACAAAATTATCATTGTTGCATTTTAACTTTCTGATTACTGTTAATCTTATAGACTTTTACACTGTACCTGTGTTCTCCAAATGTATGCATAAAGCTATATATTATGATTTTAATGAAAATTGATCTGATGCGCTTTAACTGCTAAAATATGTTGCAGCTACAAAAAGTATTGTTGAACAAACCTCCATACCACCGTACTGTATGGTGGGAAACATGACACCAGATTTTTTTTCAAGGGTTACAGACAGATCTGAGGAACTATAGAGAGGCAAACCCGAAGTGCAAGAACGGGAAGAACTATTCCAAAGAATAACATACAGACTATAACAACAAGGAAAGATTACACTGGGAAAAAACTGAAATGGCTTTTGCAAAAAGAAGTTGTGCCTCACAGTTCTGCTGAAAATCTCTGAAGGAGTCAATAGGCATGTACACCAGGGAGTTCTAGCTGATAGATTGTACTTGGATCCACAAAAGGCACTCAGCAGAGTCTTGAAGCGAAGACTCCTAAAGAAATTAAGCTGCTTTAGCTTGAGAGAGGCAGTCTTCACATGGAAGTAGGTAAAGGATAGGTAAAGAGTAGGTAAAGAGATCACAAGCAAGGGGTAGAAAAAAGTACCTGTTACTGCACTAGGGTCTGTTCTGTTCCATATGTTCATAAATTATCTGGTAAAAAGGCATAAATGAGTTAACGAAATCTGCTGATTACACTGAATTATTCAAGATACTAAAGGCAAGGGCTGACGAATTGCAGAAGCAACTTCTGGTACAACCTCTTGGGCAACAAAGTAACTGATGAGATTCAATGTAAATTGATTTCAACAGAGCACAGGGTGAGAAAAAAAACACCACTAAATTTATGTGCACAATAAGAGATAATAGACTCAGAACTGAGTGTTACCCTTCAGTAACGAAACCTTAAGAGGCAGAACAGCTCTTTGAAAATGGCAATTCAGTGGCTGATAGTGATCAGAATTGAAAAATCAAATATTAGTAGTTTTTTGGAAAAGGCTAGAGAACAAAGCACTATCATGTCACTGAATAAATCTACAATGAACTTACATCTTGATTATTATGCAGTTCTGCATGCCCCCTTGTCAAAAAATAATATAATAAAACTAAAAGAGGTAAAGAGAAAGGAAACAAAGACAATCAAAACTATAGTAGGATCTCTGTATCACACATGGCTAAATAGTACTCCTCAGT
This sequence comes from Haliaeetus leucocephalus, assembly GCF_000737465.1. Classification (NCBI taxonomy): domain Eukaryota; kingdom Metazoa; phylum Chordata; class Aves; order Accipitriformes; family Accipitridae; genus Haliaeetus; species Haliaeetus leucocephalus. The sequence goes on along the minus strand of NW_010973199.1, from coordinate 3,653,838 downwards.
CTATGACCACTGAGTGAGGATACGATGGAGATATAGAACCACGAATGGCAATGACTTACAATAATAATTATGCAGCTGCACAGCTGGCCACTAATTGGAGTGTGTTACCATACAGTGCAGTTCTAAGGAGCTGAGCGTTGTTTGGGGAAAGCCAAAGCTAATATTAAAGAAAAATAGTTTGTAGGGTAGGTGACTGCTTGACAAAATGTTCCCCAAGTGCTAATCTTTGTATTTTATTATTTAATTAAAAAGTTCTTTGAATGTTTAAGATAAATGATCTACCTGCAAGATTCCTTTTGTATTAACTGGAAATAGAACTCTTTTATTGCATACAAACCCATTGATCCCAAAAGCTCAGAACAGCTGCTAATGTAGCTGAACAAATCTAATATCTGCAAATGTCTCTGTGGTTTACAAGCCTATAACTCTTTTACAAATAACACTTCCTTATTGTAGTACACATGCTGCTACATGCACATATACCTTCTAAATGACATCTCCAGTTTAGGTTTGTGAATAAATTTGCATTTCTGAAGTTCAAAAGGAGCATACTCAAGTGACACGGAACGTCTATTATAGCTTAATGAATCACTTGTATAATAAAGAGTGTGAAGGTATAAAAATTTGTGATTATGCAACATCAAAAATTCTAATTTCCCCAGTGAGAAAATTCAGACCTGACCTTCACTTTGTCCTGTGTTCTGTGAATATTACGATAGAGTCTTTCATAGCATGATTAAGAAAGGATTTCTTTCCCAAAGTAGCTCAAGCGGAGTGCAACTGAACAAATTTTTGCAGCCTCTGTTACATCCAAGATGGAACTGAATGATTATATAGATCCTTTCTGGCCCTAAAAGCTAGAATTCTATGCAATAGATATTGACAAAATTCTCCATATGAGCACCTAGGTGAAAAAGAAATATTTAATTTATACATCTCGTTTTCTTTCACTCAACTTACAGCACCTCACCCCCACAAAACTATGCTAGAAAAGTATTAAGATTGCCAAGTCCAACCGAAAAAAAACTAGGAAGTGCTGGAGTTAAGGAAAGCAATTTGTCAAAGAAACTTTCCAGTTTTAAAGAAGCTGTAATGAGAAAAAGTTTCTCAGCTCCAAGACAGAAAGGGAACAGGGGCAAGGTCAGAAAGCAAACAAACTGTTACTTGACATTTATTCAGCTTGTTGAAAACCTGGGTTTAAATCTTTGCTCTGCCAGATACAGACCAAAGATTTACTTGAACACCATCCTTTAGCTGAGGACCTCCTCACTAGCCCTCAGTAGGTCCCCAATCCACTCAGTGTACCACCCAATTTCTGAATCCATCAGTCTCTGGACTCATCTATAAGCTGTATCTACAGTGCTGATGGAGTCCTTATTACAAGTCAAAAGAATAAGGTTTTAAATACTTTAATTTCCCTCCTCTTAAACATCCAGGGCCTACTTAAATAAAATCACCACATCATTAGGAGCTTGCAATGCCATGTGTACATTTCACACAGCTTCCAAAATCAAACCAGTTTTGCACTCAGGCAGCAACAAAATTTGCTCCAGACACAGCCTTGCATAGATTTTAAACCTGGAGAAAATAAGGCATACCAGAGAAGTACCAGTAGATCTGCCTGTGGACACGACCGCTGATCCTTACACTACAAATGAATATTACTGCCATTCATTCATCAGAAAACCCATGTACATCCTCTGAATAGTTGTTTTTGTGCCAGCACCAGCGTTACAATGCCATTATACGGCAAAGAGATGAAGATCTCCAGTATCAGTGATACAAGGAAGACGTGAGGTTCTTAGACAGTATAGATGCAGAGACAGGTAATATGTGAATATTTATGTATTTAATTACACATACAGCTTGCTGTGTGGTGCTTGGGAATTTGCAGTTCCTCATGTGCTCTGATACCAGTTACATTACTAATAGCTCTGTTCATACTGCACTGCCTGCAGGAATGCCTTTATGACTTCCATGTGTGAACACTTCCTTTGCCTAATTACATTTCAATAAACTGTCATGTAAGTACAACCATAGATGCTGTGCACAAAATCCATAAACCGCCTCAGTGAGGACAGAAGAAGCTGCTGACCGGCTCAGGACTCTGTGTTAGATGCTGTGCCCAGAGTTTATTTCAAATTACTCAAGTAGCATGACTTTTTTTCATGAAGATTAAAGCAATCCAGTATCTAGTCATATATTAACAACATTCAAATATGAAACAGTTAACTCCCTGCATGAGCTTCAATTTCTATGAAAATAAAATGGATGTTCAATTCTGAAAATCAGGAATAAATAATTGATTCCTATAATTTCTTTTCTTCCTATGTCTTCAAACCAAAATTTGGGGGTGTCAGTCTTGAAGTTGATATTGTTTTTTTCAAATACAAAATTGCAGCATGTTTAGGAACAATTTTGTCAGTTACGATGAATTCTGAAAACTTGATCTTCAGAAATAAAATAGCTACAAAACACACTTCTGCAAACTTAGTTGATTGCCTTTAACTCATCTGCTTAAACTGGAATAATCTCAATAAATAACTTAAATAGGAAAACTGCTATAATTCAGTTTAATTTTTCCAATTATTGTCTGTTTGCATCTTTCTTACATCTCTTTTTAATTTTAAATACTGCATATAAAGAAGTAAAAGAGAGAAATACTTGCCTGCACATTTTGAAATGGATTCTTGTTACCGTAGAATTCACTGAGGTATGTGAAATCACCTATGCTAAGCTGAAAAACAAAGAGAGTACATTGGTAAGAAGGAGCCATGGCATCTCATTTAGGTACTTGGCATTGGCGAGAGAAAAAGAATTAATGTTACATACTGTATCATGCAGGAACAAGATAAGGTTTCTGGAATTCTGGGTAAAAACAGGTTGCAAGAGTACGGTCAGCTCCTGTGCTGAGACAACGTGTCCTTCATGCAAAGCAGTGTCTGGATTCCACTGTGATCTGCAAAGAAAAATTTTTTTCCTGTAAAATTTGCTGCCAATGATGACACCTCTTCTTTCTTTAAATATGCAGCAGCAGGTAATGATATCATCATCTTTGGATTAAAATCAGGTTTACAGTTCAGTTTACTTTCACTCTACTCAAGAGGAAAAGAACTTGCCCATTTATGCCCATATCACATTAACTCTGTTACAGCAGGGATGAAATTTGTCCAATCAAGATAACTGTCTCTCTCTACTTTCTTATTTGTGTACGACAGCACAGTTGCATCTTTCAAAAAAATTAGCTACTAAGTGGAATGAAGAATACATTGAAAACCTTCAGAGACAATTCCCAGAGGGAATCCCAACTCCCCAAACACTATCCAGTGCCGTCAGACATCTTGGTGGCCAGAGAGGAGTAGAACCCTCTTCTGTTAAGTGAAAGCGGCTTTTTGGTGTTATTGTAAACAATATGTTCTCTCCTAAGGTTTTCACGATGAAGGAACCATTCTGCAGAAGCAGCTCAGAAAAGCCACCTTTCCAGAAGAAGTTGTTCTTCGGAACAGAATGGCTCAAGACACCAAGAAAAGCTTATGATTCTTTTGCCAACCTGTCATTATGAGGACTGGACAGAGAAATAATTCATCTATTTAGTTTTGCTGCTACAAAAAACCAGTTATGGACAAAACAAGAGGTGGCATTATTCTTTCAACACCTGATTGGGATTTTAACAGTATGCAACATGGGTCTATAGGGATGAAATTTATTATGAAAATTTTGGTCCTAGTGTTTTGACTAAGGTAAAATTGTCATTCTGTAGAAAACCCAGAGCTTGAAATGTCATCTCCCATCTTCCCCAAATACACATCAGTTGCTAAAGCCTGAGAAATCAGATATTCCAGACCCCCTAATTGGTTCTAATTACAGAGAATAGAATATAGAGAATTGCTATGTGCTGTAGCATCAGCTATTATATGATTGCAATCTGGTGAAGTTGAGATGCTGATTAAATTTTCTAACCCAAAAGCAATTCAGAAATGACCCTTGCACAGCAAGCTTTTATGAAGGAGAACAATCTTTGCAGCCTCTTAAGATGGAGGCAGAACACGGGTAATGAACACAGAGGGTAGTTTCAGTGTTGTTTCTTGGATAAAGAAAATCTGTATTTCACTTCAAGACTTCCCAGTAATTCCCATCAAGACTGCCGAGAGTGAGTTGAAAGCCTCTAATTGCACCCACGATGGAGATAAAAACAGTGCAGTCCTGCAGTACTAGATACCTAGCTCACTTCAGATTTTGGCGTTTGGGAGAGTGTTAGAGCAAACCGTACATGTGGAAGACTCTTTCAGGACAACGTGCTGTGAATGTTAAAATTACGTTCTAGTATATCTTCTGACTGTCACTTTTCAAGTTTAGAAGTAAACCTTGCTGTGTAGGAAGGAAATTTTTTTCTATTTGGTTGAAATTATCATTTGATATTTTCTTAGTTTTACTCAGCATCTTCATTTCTTTGTTAATTTGTGCTTGGAAATCCACATTAACTTATATTTATGAAGCCAAACAACTTAGGAATTGTAACAGACATGCTTCAACTTTGCAGAAAAGTCAAACCTTATGATCTCAAATATTTAATTATAATCTTTAAAAATAAGGTATTTGAAAATACAAAAACTCCCAAGGATTCTGACTGAATATTCAGGAACTGGCTTTCATACTGACTTTATGCATTGCATGGCCACACCAAAATACTAATGATATTAAAGGCAGTGGGGTTGGAACTAGAGCTTTGAGGTCCCTTCCAACCCAAACCATTCTATGATTCTGTGATTCTATACGAGATGTTAAAAAATGGCTTGTGTGAAGGAAAAGATGGTGAATATCCTGGTATATTTATTTTAAAAACTAACTAAATAAATCTATTTCATGCCTAATATTAGAAAAAAATGAAGATTTTGAGAGCTTTTGGGACTTGCAATTAAGAATAAAAGGTAACAGAAAGCACATGAAACAAAAGCAGCAGCACAATGGCAAAGGCTTTTGTTGTGAACTCAAAACCGCAGAAATTTAATGATTCTGTTTTAAAGCCTACTTGCTTCTAAGATATTCCCTGTTCCTTGAAGCAGCTCTTGCTAGCTAGCTAACCTTGAAAAGTGCCTTTTGTGAGACCTTTTATCTTCCAAGCAGTCAACTTCAGTAACTCCAGCATCGTCATTAGAAAAATAAATCTACATCAGTTAGTTAATAATTCTATCATAATGCAGCATTTGCCTAATACTTATATTCACCATATTACACATACATTTATTTTTCTGCTTTTGAATAGTTTGCTGAGCACTGTGCATGGCAGTAGGCAAGGCTACACCCCTCACTGCATGGGCTGCTACTGTCAGCAGGGTGCAACAGTATTGTCACCGTGGTTCGGACAGGAAACGTCTGTGTGTTTTACGTGCTGGTTTACTGTGAACCGGAGACTGAGATACGTGACTGCCACAGACAGTGCATCGTGGATACGCTGATGGTGTGCCTTACTGAAGGCGATGAACCGGACCATCCCTTTGAACTCTTCACCCCAAGAGGTCAGCAAGAGATCAGTAAGGAATGGTGTAGGATGAAAGAGGCAGTAGGCTAACACACATATGGATTCCTACTATTGATTGCTCACACAAAATTTAATGTCCAAAGATGCACAGCTTGTGCAGTCATCTGCATGCCAAGCACATCAGACTTTTAACCTCCCCACCGTAGAACCATCCTGGGGTCCTCAGGTGTGGGGGCTCAAAACAACCAGCATCTCTACTAAGGTATGTGCTTTCCTGCTGGCTAAAAGGAGGAAACTTAAAACTCAGCTGCTCTCTCTTTCCTCCAATAGCCAGACAATGCACTAAAGAAAGAGAGCAAAGAAAACTTAGCTTGGTATTTTGCTTCTTTCTTGTCCCTAACTGCTCTGGCATGACAACAAGTTTAAGCATACAGATTCTTCTCTAACCAGTGCTCTTTCTAGGTAGAACTGGGGTTTGAGCACTTAATTTTGATGAAAGCAGCGATTTCAAGATTTCTTGTACCTGGATCCACCAGAAGGGCAGATGGTAAGATAACAGGACTTCTATCACTCTAACTTGTGAGCTTACATTTTTGCTTTGTAGCTGGCTTCTGAACTCCTTCCTACATATTATTCTTGTCAGTTCTCTCTTTCCATCACCTTGTGATTACCATATAAGAAATAATATTTTCTCCTGCACAGCAGAAGTAAACTGGCATGCATGCTGGCACACAGTATCTCCACAGAAGCCCAATAAAGTTACAGCTAAAACAGTTTTCTGTTCCACTGTATACTTTTTACGTTCCACCTTCTTCCAGGAGATTTTTCAGTAAATTCCTTGCAGTTTTAGGAAACACTGCAAATGTACTATTTGACATTAACACCTTCCCCAAGTCACTTATAATCTGGATTTTCAGAAAAGGATTAATTTCCCAATATTAGCATAGCATAAATGAAGGTAGCAATATATTTTCAATGACTGTAGGCAAGAATCATTCCTAAAACAAACACATGAGGGGGCAATTGCAAAAGCTAATTTTAATGAATTTATTTCCTCAAGCTCCCTCTCTAATCTGTGGAGGGAAATAAATTCTTTTCAATATTGGTTCAAAATGGCCAAATCAATTTTTGACTGTGTATTGTATGCAAGAGCAACCTCTCCATCTCTTCCACTTCGAAAAGCAAGCAGGGCATATTAGTTTAAAGGCTAATTTAAGATAAAGGTCAACTTTTCCAGGCCAAAGTTATTTGGAGAATATCCACTGATATATTAGTATTCCTTTTTGAAAAGCAGGACACTGTGACCTACTGAGTTATTCCCACTTCATCCTTCTCCTGAGTTCAATGGAGAAAGGTTGTTGTTTGGTAGAAAACACTTATTTTTCTCCAAGTAGAGATCTGCATTTTTCTTTCTAGAGGAAAGAAGTATTTGATTTACTAATGACCCTGTAAGGATTTATATCATACTTCCCTTATGCTTTGCACACTGCATGTATTTGTCAGTTGCAGGTTTCATCTGACATCTAACCTTATATTTAATAGCATGATCACAGTATAATAATAATGCATAAAAGAGAAACTTTAAAGTGTTACATTCTTCTAATATAGCTGTTCTGAGACATGGCTTTTCAAACACTTGTTAGTTTTAAAGAAGAGCAAAATGTATTATCCTTCAACTATCCGATATCATATCCTAACAGATAACCTGGGAGAGGGTGATAGAATAGATTGGTAAATCTCAGCTTCTGTTCATTAATGAATCACTGAACTTTTAAACTGGTGGGACATGTTTCCACAAAGTGAATAGAAATCCGTTGATAATTGCTGCGCTTCTTCAATTACCCTTCCTAAAACTCTTAATAGTAGTTTCCAGATTTCATAGGCCTGTAGATCACACACTGCAAACCTTGTATCACTGCAAAGTACCAAGATGTAAAGCACAGAGTTAAGGGTTAGCAACCAAAAGTTGCTGTTACTGTTTCTTTATTTATAAGATAACATAAATCTTTGTTCCAGTTGCTTCATTGACTTTCATGAGAACTAATTTCTGCCCCACAAGAACTTCACCTTTCAAAAATGCAAAGGTCATGGTAGAAGGACACTTCTTCCAGAAAATGTTCTGTTCGTGGAAACATAAAACTGGTTTAATCAGTCCACTATCCTGATTTTCTTGCACTAGATTTGTATAAACCTGAACGATCTGCAGTAGAGCAAGTTGCTAATTGCATCTTGGTGGAAAGTTTGCTTTTATGACACTCAGGATTAACTGATAAGATTTTGCTTATATTGACAACAGGTTTGTTGTTTATATAAACTAGGAAGTAGGACAAAGGAAGCAGTGATCTTTTCTTAGACTTTTAGGATCACTTTTATCCTAAGAACAACTCTTTCCAACATTTACTTTGCTTTTAAATGCAGAGGTTTACTACTCATACATATGCCTGTCTTATATAGAGATGAATCAACTAAGTATTTTGAATATACAAAAAGTCTTGATGTTGAAACATCCATTTATTTCTTTCAGGGGAAAAAAAAAGTCAAAGTTATCAAATCAAACTTTATCAAAATTTTCAGATTTCTATATGCTGTAGCTCCCCAAGGACCAGAGGTTCAGTTTCTGGAAATGCTTAAGAGATGGGTAGACATATGTCAAAGCTGGTATTAATTACTGCTGGGAAAAGAATACAATGTCCAGGATACGTATGAAAGAGACACAATCAACACCTCCTGCACAGCTGTTTTCCATGGCCCTCAACATTACAGCATAACATACAAAACAACAGAAAAGTAGCATGCTTGTCTATATGGCACTATACATGGAGAATGACCTCCTGAAGAACTTAATCTAACTCATGATGTTCATAAAATTTCTGAATCCTCCTATTGCTGTCTTAAAACTACCACATTAAGATGCAACAGAAAAAAAGAAAAAAAAAAAAGATTAACAAGATTTAGCTCTCAGATTTAAATCTTAATAATCTTGCCTGAAGACAAAAGATTTACAGTGGGATAAATGAGAGCAGAATTTAGTCTAATTCTCTTCCTAGTGACATCTAGATAATTCACAGAGTCTCAAATGTGTTGAAGAATGGCTCAAAGCCTCATGAAAGGTAGAGTAAATTCAGCGCAACTAGCTGAAAGGATAACTACCTCCCAAGAAACCATTGGTTTGGTTCCTTTCTCAGTTTCCAGAAGAGTAAATCACAAGTAACAATCTGGGAATTAACAAAGCAATAAGGATGCAAAAGAATCAAATCCCATGAATTTAGACCTGGCAAGAGTTGATGACCAAAGGAGTTCAGAAGCAGAACTCCCTCTGCCCAGGCACACATAGCTTGGTCATGCCAGCAAAGGGACCCAACAGGAATCCCCGTCACTGCAGCTCCTTCTGTTCATCCCTACAGCAAAAGTGAGGCTTAACCTGCACACCAAGGCTCTTTGTGACACAGGAAAGCATTTTATGCTTATGAAGCCACCCAGCTGGACTGACAAATTCCAACGTGTTATGGATTACTTGCATTAGTGAAATGAATAAATACCTAGCTGAGATCAGGCCTGTTGAACTAGGTATATAATACATATGTGCTTGCAGAGGGTATGAGATGAACTCTCCACGAGACGGTTTACAATTTAGGTAAACCATGTTAAGAGTGTGGAGGTTTTAGGAATTAGGAGGAGAGATTCAAGTGATTTACTCAGCCCAAAGCACACCTTAGGGAAACCTAGAGTACAGCAGATCTCTTGTTGCCTTCCCACCCAGAACAGGACTTTGCCTTTAGCACTTCCAGTCAGTCCTGTGATCCCATAAGCCCCTCAGGAGCCTTTTCTTACAAATTTCTGACATCATCTTACTAGGTTTTGGGACACTACTTCCTAGACAAAACCAAGGTGTATGCCCTGCAGAGACAGCCTTGTGAATAAGTGGTGCATAGTCCTCTGACAACTTTACATCTCCAGTACCCCACCTGAAGCCACTTCATTGCCCAAGCTACCGTATTTCTGGAAATCCCAAGTAATTATATAAAATCCTTAAAGTCTGCATGAATAAAATTCCTGGTTGGAAAAAAGAGGTCTATATCTGGCTCTTTCAAGGCAGATGCACAGTCTTATTTCATAAGTATATGCAAACCCCTGAATTTCACGTGTCTCTTTGGACGTGTCAAGACTCTGCAGTTGTTTCTAACGACTGATGTCTATACATACAGCAGTGTATTTTACAAAAAAAACTGCATTAAAAAGAACATGAAGGTGAAAAATCAGGATTCAGGAATTAGGAAATGTAAGGATTAAGGATCTTTACACAGTTTTTGGTCAGCTCCTTTTTGTGAGACTGCCTTCTGTTGTGCCTTTAAGTCACGACACCTCTAACAGTGGAGTTCAAGGTTCCCTTAGGATGAATAAAGCATATCTCTTTCAGATTTGAAGAATATGGATTTTACTTCTTACTGTGCAGCTTAGAACCCTAAAATTATAAATAAAAAATGGTAAATTCATCTGTTAGGTTGTTTGATTGCCGAAAGGCAAATTTATTTATTGCGTAATTTTATTGCCCAGAGGTTATTTACCACAACTGACGATATACAATATATTCTGCACGCACACACACAGAGCAATAGCCTAAATAGAGATGCTCTTTTATGAGATTTCTTACCTCCGAGTTGACCAGAGCAGCATCGGTACATGGTCCACTGACAGCGACACTTTGAACAGCACGGCAAGGGTGCACACTAGCGGGGCTGCAGCAGCGGAGCAGAGCTGCGTCATGACTCCAGGCAAGTGCGGACATCACTGGCCAGCTGCACAGGGAAGTCCGAGCTCATGCACAGCTGCACTTCCCGGTCCAGCTGCAGCTATCCGGATTCGGCCAGGCTGCTGGGTGAGGCTGCTCTCTGACCACAAGGGGAATTTTCAAAACATCGACTTCCTTAGCTTGAAGTTGGGAGTTATACATGTTTTTAATAACTTTCAGGTTTGTGATTTAAGCAGCTCATAAAACTCTCTGCAGTATAAGCACAGGTAGATTCCTCTAACATTCTAGTACAAGGGAGAGTCATGAAGTCCAAACTCCTGTCCTACTGTTTTCTAACTCCCTGATAACTGCAGGCTGATACCAGAGTTGCTCAACTTCAAAATGGAGTTTACAGAAAAGTTTTCTGTACTGCACAAAATGTATTCTGCAGAACTTCTCTCTTCTTCCCCTGCTACATATTATCATGTCCCTCAGCTTAGCTCTTTCACATGTATTGAGAGCTGGTGTCACACATTTGGGTGTTGACAGGTTTGAAATCTGCAGTAAATCAATCCATTGCAGATTCCAGCAAGAAGGAAGAGAGTGAGAAAATGGTACGCTTGGAGTGTATCCACTAAAACATGGAATTGTTCAGCTAGCTTTTGCATGGAGCTATGCTGTCCCAAAAATCAAGAATTTCAAAACTCAGGAGCAAATTATAATCACTTCAGAACCTGACATGACTTCAGTATTTCACAAGTCTCAAGCAAGATCAAAACAGTCATAGAGAATTTCTTCATGCTGGGAAGCAAATTCCTCCAGCATACTTTTTTGCTCCTGCCAAGCACCGAGCTGTTTCTACGCCTTGTGACTACATTAGGCAGCAGCAGTCACTCGGCACATGTTCAGCACAGTGCACCGATGCTTCTTCACAATCAGAGCAAGATGTAAGGAATAATAGACAAAAGAAATTGTTAGCTATATTAAAACAAGTTGTGATAAGGGAAAAATAAGGAAGCAAAATGAAAATTGTAAGAGAAGATATAAACAGATGTGAGAAGACATGCGCTTCTGAATCTGAGCACACGGAGCTTGATTAATTAAATCCATTTGCCTTAACTCACAGCATACTGTTACAGTGCTGTTGTCTAATATAAGGCAATTTGTTCATCACTTCAATCTGAAATCAGATTTCTGAGACAAAAATAATTTTGAGGGAAGCAATAAAGCCAATCATCATCTACATATTCCTTTTCTTCGCCATGTTACCTTTACATAACACTGAATTTAACTCTTTAATTGCACTTTTTTGTCTTCTCCTCAGAGATATATTAGAAATCCTTCATCTCCCTTTCACAAGCTGGTGTTTGTTCATCTGTTTAAGGGTGCGTACAGGTAAGACAGCAATCCAGAGCACAAAGACAGGGGTAGAACTGGAACGCCCTAGGGACAATTTAGTATGAATTGGAATAGCTCGGTCAACACAAGCAAAATGTTTTGTAATCCTCAGAGTGGTGACTCTTCCTTAGTATCTTCCAGAACGCAAGAGATCTGGTTTCTCACATAACTGTCCAGAATAGTCTTGCCAGTTTTTGTGAGCATCTCCAGCCCACAAAGCCAATCGACTGTAAGTCTTCCTGTCTGCTTCTTACAATTAACCTTCATGTAAGAAATGAAGATGAATTGAAGGTCAGCATTATATAAATCAAGAGTGCACAATGTGTGTGCCCACAGAATACTAAAGGAATCACAAAATTTCCAGCAAAACTTTCAATTTTGCAGAACCTGCTAGATTTGCATTGCAGCTAGCAGTCTAGAGAAATACTGCATTACTACAACACTTTTATTCCACTAAGCCCATGCCTTCTCAGATTGTGATTCCTTTCATTCTTTAGCTTGCACACTGCAGAGATCCTTGCTTTGTGAAACACAGCAAGAAAGCAGCATATTTTACTATGCTTCTAACATGAACCAATGAAAAGTAGGTTCTAGTGGGTTTCCTCCATTACTAATACAGTTGATCAATGTAACCAACACTGCCAGGACTTCCACATCAGAATAAATCCCCAACAATCTGATCTGACTGTATGGAAATCAAGACCAACAAATATATAGTGTTGTACAAATACGTTTTGTAACCTGACAGAAAGCTCACCACAAGAGTAAATGATTCATTACTAAATATTTGACAATTCTGTACTTTTTAAATGGATAACTAGTGCTCAACTCTATTATTACAGAGCATTTTCATAGGGCTAAAGCATTTACACCGGTTCAGAAATTCCACTGCTGGCATGTCCAACTTCTTTTACCAGTTCATACTCAAATGCTGACATCCTGGATGAAAAGCCTAAGTCATGTAAGAGATTCCTGGCTTCTTGCAGCCGAAATGGCTAACTTAAAGTAGGTTAATGAAAACAAAAGAGAAGCTAATACAAGGGAGAGGATTATGAAAGAAAGGTATATTGTCCCTGTCTCTTTCCAGCTGCTAATACCTCAAAAACTAGATTATCCCTTGGTTTGAGCTGGATCTTTCAGAAGGTATTTGCACATGCTAACCAAATCACACACAAGTGAGATGGAGCACAGTTGGTGGGTATACTCTCCGTACTCCTCCTTATAGAAACAGTCTTAAAACTTTTTGAAACAAACCCAGATTGTTTTGTCTCAGATTACCATATTACTTAGGAACAAACTTTTAATTGAAAACAAACTGAATTTTCCTTTTTAATATTTCTCAAAAAATGACAGTTTGGGAACAACTGAAGTGAAGAAAGCTTTGAAAAAAAGGAATGAGAAGAATTTATTGAGTGGGATTTTAATTCGCCTCCCTCAGTAAATTTGGCTCGCAAATGCATCTGCATATATTTTCTCCTTTTTCTTTTTTTTTCTTCACTCCTAAAAATAAAGATTTTTTTTCTGAACGATAAGAAAAAAATATTCCTTTTGCAAAGAGATTTTTCAGAAAGATTCTTTTCTTTCATTTAATTAAAATGAGAAGAAATCACAGTGTTTCTTTTATCTGTGAGCAGGAACCTAAAACCACTTTTGACTTATGTCTGTTGGTATACACAAAAGCACATGCAGTTTACTGTTGCATTTTCCATAGGGCTTTTTCCTTGAAAACCCATAAGTGATCTTGAGTCCAGGTTTAGAACTGCTTGCACATGAGGATTTTTTTAAATCCAACACAAATTCAAAACACTGAAATTCAGATTACTGTGAAATCATTATGAAACTGCAATGAAGAAAAAAATACATCCATTACCATGTATCTCCACTTATCTAAAATAATTTTATTAAGAAAAGCTATAATATTGATATACCATGTATTTACATTCTACTCCTACCCATTTCTCTGGATTTATACATGATTTCTTTCACAATTGTATGCCTATCACATATCCTATGTATTTCTTATCCTGTCAAAGCTGAAACATAGGACTTATGAAAAATAATTGGAGAGAAAAGACCATGATGGTGGAGGCTTAATTTCTTTTGATTATGAATCCTTTTCTTAAAAAGAAAAAAGAAAAAAATCCTCTCAACCTCAGAATTCTACATTCCTGACGTAAAATACTTTGAATAAAAAGAAGCGTGAATCCCAGATTTGTGTGTGATGAAGGTACATTTAGGACTGTAAGTCAGGCTAAAATGGATGACTGTTGTAACAAGGACAATGTACAGTGCAAGATAAACCAGAAGAACTATCTACAGATAGGTGACAAAAATAAGTGCCATCCATTTTGCATGCAAATTTGATCCTTGTATTTGTCAGAGCAAAAGGCTTTGTCCTGAGTCAAAAACACATCTAGAATAGAGGTTTCAAGCAGAACTTTGCAACTTTCTGTAGGACTTCAGTGAATGTACACCATATCATATTTTTCTCTGTAATTATAATCAAACATAAACATAACTAATTAAGTTTACGGAGAGAATTGACTTCTACTTTAAATATCACAAGCTCCTCAAAAAATAAAAATGTTCCAAACAGTCTGCATTGTGTATTTCAAATTATAAGTCTGATATACAATACTTTCAAGATCTTGGATACAATGATTACATGCTGGCAGTTCCACTATGACCATCAAGATGAGCTATAAAAAGTAAGGTTATTCTTTTGCACAAATGTTTGCAAGGCAAAGCAGCTATATTTGGAAGGGCATATCAATTCTGTTGTTCTGTAGGAATTTAGGGTTTGAGAGGTTTTCTGCCTTATATGCTTAAGAAGAGAGAAATAAATTTAATACTGTGTTTATAGTATTATTTTTCTAATTAAGAGGTGACAAAGAATTAGCTAAATTCCCCCAACAAGAATATTACACTACAGACAGAATGTTCCAAGCAACACAGGCAGACACAGAAAGACAGTCATTGCTCTATAAATTTAGAATTTACAAAGCTCATCAACATTTTACTTTTTAAATAATGAGGTTACAAAACATGAAATGCAGTTATATTGACTAGTCAAGATCAAATTATTTTATCCTCAGAAGTTTATTTTGATCCGTGTAATACAATTAAGGTATTGATGAAAAGGTAACATTTCTTTAAAAGCAAGGAAATTGTATTAATCAATAATTCAGTTAACTTCAGTTAACTTTGCCTAAGAGTTATGTTTTTGTACCAGTAGGAATAGGTGTAGCTATTAAAAATTCATTTGCACTAGCCTGATTGTCACTCCTATGCAAAAATGATGTCATCGCTGGAATCTGAGCAAAGTAGTTTTTTGCCCGGATATGCTTATGTTTTATTCTGTGAATAAATGCCGCTTCATAAGCCTGAAAGGAAAAAAAATCCAAATACCATTAAATACAATTAAAATTTCTAGCAATCTACATGTTGCTTCATATTTTAGGCAGTATAAATAGTGACCCTTCAATAAACTAAGACAGACAATTTATTTGTATATGACACATAATGAAATATTTTGTAGTTCTATACTGCTACCTTATGGCCCAATAGTGAAAATTACTAACCAGTCCTTGTGAAATATTAGTCACCTTTTAAAAACAGAAAAACTTTGAGCATTTTTTTATCCATTCAAGATAAAACTTATTTCTTTTCAGGTAAGAACATTTGTACTCATCTTTGAAAATTAAAAAAGGCAATGCTTAAATATCAACATTTGCAAGGTGATGACTATAAGAAATTTCCTCAATATGAATCAGAGTGATTATTTACCAATAATCATGGAAGCAAGCATTTTGCAGCATGTTAATCAGCTTTTGCATTCAGCGGTGACATTTTCCTAAACTTCTAGTGATTAGTAGTAGTTCAGATGATGCAATAAATAACCAGAATATTTAGTTTAAAAAACCCTTTGCTATCACTATAGTTATCATTACGAATAATTGCTATTAAAGAAAGTGCTTGAGAGGCCTTTTTTTGTTTCAGTGAATCAGAAACAATGATTCAACTTACAACATTCTAGTTTTGCCTTATTTTCCTTATTTCAAACACTTCTTTTTTTTTTTTGAAACAGCTTTGGCCATTACCAGTGGAGAAAGGTGATGCCTTACTATAGCTGGTCCACATCTATTTTTGTAGCAAGAGCTAAGTGAAAACACCTTATGATTTTTATGTAGGCTTGCATACCTTACCTGTTGCTCTTCTAGCCTAACACCCACCTCCACTGAAGCTCTGGACCTAATCAAGTTAATGGCATCTCTTTGGCTGTGACATCCAGAAGTTAAATCAGATAAGTGCATAATCAGAATCTTTGCCTGCCATAATGCTAGTAACAGAAATTTATGGATGCAGAGAAGCATTACTAGATTCACGACTGCCTGAACAGCCTTGTTGACTCAAAGTGAGACAGAGAAGTCCGTAAAGGGATTTTCAGCTTGAAATTGATTTTACCTTTAAAGCTAATGCTCACATAAACATGTGTCTGCTTGAAGACACAAGTTTGGCACACACACAAAAAATAGCATAGATGGCAGAATTTCCTTTACCTTTAGAATTCCCTGAATGATATATTTCGTCCCCAAAGCAAATAATTCATTAAGAGAGCAATTCATTTGCTCTGTCAGTTTAGTTATCACATACTCTTAAGACTTCCAAAAAGAAGGGCAATGCATAACAGCTGAATTTGCATTTGTGATGCACACATACTGTGTTAGAAATTGAATTAAGACCACCCTGAACAAAAGAACACTACACAACAATGACCTCAGATCACTACTTACATAAATCAATAACCTAGAGGTGAAAGGCTTAATAAACCATTACTAATTGCAGGACAAACGCAGTTCACAGGACTCTCCTGTGCCTTAGAAAACTAAATATTCTACCATATGATGTCCAGTGGAGTGAGATATTTACCAGACTACCATGTTTAGATATAGAATTTGGGGGGAGTGGTGTAAAAATAGTTTCAATGACTTCTTTAACAAATTCTTAAGTTTTTTTAACTCAGAACAGCAATTATGTTTTTATTGCTTAATTGCAAACTATAAGATTACATTGTCAGTGGTACTTAAATGACATCTATGTAAGAAAGTAAATTGAGATAAATTTTATTATGACAAATGGTTAAGTTCTAGGCAAAAAGCCATTCTGTTATTTGATGAGAAAATTATAAGGCCAGAAACTAATGAGGCCAAAGCACGTACAAGAGCACAGGCACAAAATTGTCATAGTATTTATGGTTAGTCTTTAGTATGTTTTTCATCCAGGCCAGCTCTTGTCTGATCTCAGCTGAGGGAAGAGCATAGGCATGGCACTGGTGTCAGGTGGCAGCATGGATGAGGCCACTTAGCTTCTTGCATTTTGGGAGGGAGAATCAGGGCAAGACAGAGTTCAGGTGCATGGATGTGAGTTGTACATGCCAGCTGCCCTCTGGAGTAATGCCTGTTTTATTTAATAGTACAGATGCAATCATTTAAATAGTCACAACGGGCCAATTTAAACATGGATGAGCGTACGGACTAAATTTGGCCAAACATCAGTAGCCACAGGATTCTATTAAAACAGAACATAAATATTGCAAAAAATTAAGCCCATCAAGTTTTACCTTCTGAAGGTTACACAGCTTAAGATGTGCAACTGCCTCGTCTTTAGTGAGGAGAATAGTGTTCCATGGAGACCACTCATGCTGCTTATCCCATCTGACCATAACCAAATCATAGAGGTCACTGCAGGCACTGAGAGCTGACTGACAGCCCCATATGTTCTCTATCATATACTGCAGATCTTGATGCTGAAACAGAAAACAGAGTTAAGCAGGAAGAAGCATGTTTCATTTTACAACAAAAACATTGTAACCGTACAAGAATCCAAACAAAGCTTTGAGTAAAAAATTTTTCTGTGCGTACGTCATATAATCACTTTGTTAAAAAAACATCTAGACATACATGTCTTCCTTTAGCATGGTGTGGCAATCATTAACTGCATTTTTCTTGTATCATCTCTAAAATATTATATTCTTACTTTGATTGTCTCTGCCAATGGCAATTCATATCTTCTGTTGACATCCTAAGTTATTGCTTAACTGCTCTTCTAAAGCGCCTTAAATCTCATGTCTTTTCTCATATAGAATGCTTAAGCCTGTTCAGACCTTTTTGGTTAATAACAATAATCTACCTCTGTCATTACTGAGATGACTTCCCCATTTCATTCTTGGATTCAGAATTAATGTTATTCAATAAATGAGTTATTACACTACTAATTACTTAAAGTTTAGATATAATCAGAATAATCTGGCCTGGAAAATTTGGGAAATTAGGACAAGAAAAACTCCCACCTGTGACAGACCCCAAATCACTGCCTGCTTTGCTTTCTTCCCCTCACTCTGCTGTTGACAAATGGAGAGTTTATTGTGCTCATGATAGAGTTGCTTATTGTACCAAATGAGATTATAAAATCAGGTAGCTATGCTGAAGTTCTGTTTGTAAAGGTTCTCTAGTACAGAAAGGCCTTTAAATGTACTTTTAACATATATCTAAGGTTAATTTATGTCAATCTTAATTTGTTTAATTTATTACTAGCCATCTGAAATCACTACTAAATCTTGATAAACACAGCCCTTGAATGAAAGAAAAAAAATAATTGGGACAGCAGTTACCACTGGACTTTGGCAAGTTTTTCTGTCACTCTCCATTAATTCTTCTCTGTATTATTCATGGAAAATGATTAGAAGATTTTTATCTACATGAGTCTGTAAACAACAGACTTTTAAATAGGTTTTCCTCCAAGCTAGCCATTTGAAGAAGACTCATCCCCTAAAAAGAAATCTTGGCTTAATTAATTAAATAACGGTGTTTACATGTTACTTATTAAATTCCTGACAAAGGATGAATGAAACTATACCAACACAGTGCTTTAGTGAAGTGTAGCCTCATGTATTCTCATTTATCTTGTTTCCAAAATCCAGAAGCCGATGTAAATTCTTGCCAGGGAAAATGTTAGATAAAAGCTGGGCTTAGAACCTCCACTGGTAAAAAAACTGTGCCAACTGATTCCAAGAACACAGAACTGGTCCTACATCTCATCTTAAATCTGGTCCTACAGGACCTCCTTTATTAGGTTTCACTAATTAGCTTCTGTTTTCAGTATTTCCTCCTTTTCACAAAATTTCAAATAACTTCTGTATCTTCCTTAGAAGCCTGAAGTTTCCAGGCAGACATACTAGCAAGTACTACTATTTTTGTGCTAAGCCACACATCTCAAAAGTTACCAGAACTTGCAAAAACCTATACTGAGGCATATAAGGATCCATGTAAAACAGATCCATAATTTGACTCTTCCTTTTTCCTGGATTACAATTTTTTTCCTGCCTGAAAAATAGGCAAAATCTTGTTCTATGTTAAAACTTCTCAGGTTATGGGGAAGAGTTTGATTTAGGAGACTTCTTCTGCACTTTCTAAAGGTAGGCATGCATATTGCTGTGAAATTTTACAGTTAATTAATTTCAAATTATGCTCCCCTCCCCCCATTTGTTCTGTGCTGAAAAGAAACAAAAATGGCCTTCAAGTACTGTCATCTGACAATTTGGGAGCAAGTATCACTGAATGCTCAGCAGGTAAGATTGGAAAACATGGGTAGGCAGCAAAATGATAAAGAAGTTGAGTGTATTTGTAACTTCAAATGAATACAACATTGCCATTGGGATGTTGCTTATCAAGGAAAATAAAAGCCATTGTATGTACCATTGATTCTAAGGAGCATGGCATAGTTAAACCCTCTGAAAGAATAAAAGGCAGCCTCAGGACTTGACATATTTGCTGAACTAGTTCATTTTGATATGAAAAAGGTCTTCAGCTGCAGTAAGCAGAACTTACTGGAGCTACCATAACTGTCACCCACTGCTTTTTGCCTTTTAAACCTTAGCAGCATTCATATAGGTGATCAATCCAAACACAGAATCAGTATGCAAGAGATCTGAAGAAAAATCTTTTATCTTATCACAAAGGTCTTGCATCTGTCCACAGACAATATAATCAGAGCCAGTAACAGTACTGCACTGGGCAATGAATGAAGCTGTCATAGCTGCTGCAAAAGACTTTTGGTTGCGCCCAAGTCATTTCTAGATGCCTTAGAGCTGTTTTCTAGATTTAAGTGCAGAAGGGGACAGGCGGTTGTTGGGGGGGGAAGGGAATAAAAGCAAATAGCTCAGAAAAAAATTAATAATTTAAGGAAACGTTAGGAAAAAAACCCAAGGTAATTAGTGATTTAATATACAAACCTCTTTTGTTCAGATATTTACAACTCCAAAGAAAAGAAGTTAATTTGGATGAAAATGACACAATATCTAGAGATGTTGCAGTGGTACAACTACAAACAGAATGGCAAATGAGGGCTTTTGGTGTTAGCAGTTAAGAAGCAGTCGTGTTTCAGTGCATCAATGGCCACCAGCCACCACAAGTGATGTGATGAGAGAGAGGTCCAAAAGATTTTGGAGGATGTTTACGTATTAAGATAAACTAAGTTAGACACAAACAAAAAACTTTTCAGCTTAAGTGAAAACCAATGTGGATGAACAACATCTGCAAAATCCAAGCTCTTCAATAATATTTCTTAACACAGCTATGATAATTAAAGAATCCCAGTATTCCTTTTGGCAGCAGCTATTGGCAAAGTGCTAAACCACAGCATGGCTTGTTTTGGTAGCAGTGGGATACTGATGACTGGCTTTTGTTTGCTTGGCTGTTGTTTCAGACATACTGAAAATACAGTTCAAAACCTATTCTATTAATGTTGATACTGTAGAGATTTTTATTACTAAATCTCAGAAAGTTTAAATAAATCTCAGCTGTTCAATATTTTCAATAGATAACACTTTGCAGTCACCTCAGATTTAAAACTTTCCCAGTGAATATTTGATGTCAAATTCTTTTGTTGACAAAATAAGTAATAACAACTAAAAGAGAGAATTTGCTGAAGACAGAGGGAAGAAGTTCTTTGAACTGAGTTGTTCTAGTAATGATTATTAAGAAACATTAACTACTTAGTAATATTGCAGAAGATTACAGATGATGGTAAAAAATTTAGCAAATTAAAATATTTAGTGAATCTCTCTTCTAATAAATGCAAAACACTAAAATTTCCAACTATACAGATATTCTACTGACATAGAACAGAAATGTCAAAACCTTAGCTCCTTCATTTTTTTCCTTCTGAGAATACAAAACAATTTAGTTGTATTACTAAAACAGTCCAAATAATGGGGCTTAAAATGTTTTACTAGCATTATGTTTTGAACAATATTATAGTCACAAAAACATTATTGTTACTTTACAGATGATGCTAGTATCTTTAAGCAACAGGACGGCCGTAGCAGAACCAGAAGAAGAATCTGGATCATCTGATTCTTTGACCTGTCAGCTAGACATCTGCCTTCTTTTAACGTATAGCTTGTAACCACTTTTGAAAGTACAGCTTTATATCAAGAGCTTAAGTGCTTCTTCATTACAGTATGGAACATCCTGTACCACAGGAAGAAGTTTTTGTAGCTTTTAGCCTATTTATTGCTCAACCTGTCAATGAAATACACGTAATAAAAGAAAAATTATACCCAAAGCCACTGGTTTCCATTGTTAGCAATGCTCTTTCAGACAGTACCTGAACTAAGAAAACAATTTTAGCATCATCCTGATAATCAGTTTCAGACTTTCTGAGATTTTCTAGTATGAGTTTGTATTTCAAGAATCCTTCTCGTTGCCGAGCCTCATTATCAAGCTTGCAACACAAGCGACACCTGCCAATGGTGCGGGAATTAGCAGGAACAGGAAACTCAGTAGATGGTAAGTGATTTCCGCAACTATGACAGAAGTTAACATTTTTATAAAGCTTTAAGGGATCTGGTGGAACCTAAAAGATTTAAAAAAAAAAGAAGTTAATTTACCACAAAATATCTTTGTATTACTTGTGTGTCACCCTAACTGTCGGAATACATTTTATGTACATTCATGCAAGTATTCTAATATGTAAAAGCTAGTAATTTTTATTTTAATATATGTAATAGGGGTTTTGGTTTTTTTTAAATAGAAGACCAAAAGCCATTGTACTTTCTTACTGTACGTGTTAAAATCAGTTATATAAATCAGTCAATTCATTCTTAAGCTATATGAAGATACTAGACATTATGCTCCAGTGCTCTTACTGGCACTTCTATGTATGCAGTTGGTCAGCCATTCTGGAAAGATGACAAACACAGAGAAAACAAACTAATTCTTCTGCATTTAATTTTCCATATAGAATCTACCCTTTATGTCAAAGATAAAACCCTGAGATTATGGGCATATTAATATTTTGGCATAAGAATATAAAATCATCAGAGCCACATGTCCAAAAAACAATATAGGGGAAGATCATAAACTAAACTTGCTAATGACCTCCTCATCCTCATACTGCTTCATGGGTTCTGGAAAGAATATAATGTACTCTGTGCAGAAGGCCCAAGTCTGTAATTGGGTGGTTTGAGCAGTCTGCTAATCCAGCTACTTACTGCAGTCACCTGCCTTTTTTGAAAGTACCCTGAGGATTTGGTCACTTTGTCTGTTGATGAACTGCCATCTTTTTTATGGTCTACAGAAGGTTACAAGATTCAAATACAAACATAGGTGCAATTCATCCTTCAACTCGAGGTACAGTTAACCAAAAGCTACAGAAGACAAAGATCTCCCACCTCCAGTCTCTGCTATGACACATCTAGGTAACCCTGTTCATTAACCTAGTGTAAAATAATTGTTAGCTGGTTCTAAATCTGACCAACATTTACTGACAGATTCTCTACTCCTGAGATACCATCAACCACTGTAATAGAAATCCTGTTCTGACAGATGCAGAATATACATGTTGCTGCCTAAAGGACCAACATATGACAGTGAATCATATTTTTAACTGTAATCTGTGGTCAGAAAAGAAAAACAATCACACAACTTGAGAGCTGTCTACCACTTTTTCCACTTCCTAGATGTATCTTCTTCTCGTGAAGTAGCAACTGGTTGTACAACAGAAGCTCATAGCAGCTCTTGCTTAGGTGCAAGCTCCTTAGACATCACATAGCAATGTTTTTCCTTTCTGGACGCATGGGATGCTGCCCCTTGTCCAGTGGAAAAAAGATAATTGCTCTTCCTATTGGTTCCCCGTTTGCTATTACATTTTACTGTTACTATCCCATAAGATCTACTATTCATAATTCTCAGATTTTTTATTTCATACATAGAGTTCCTGGGCACTCTGGTGCTACCAGCCACTTGTCAGGTTCTTAGATCCATGTCTATGCCCCATGCTTCCTATATGAATATATAAGCTTATTTGTGTGAAGCCTGTGTACTTGCTACATTTTACTTCTTGAGGAACTCCTCCAGCAATTCTACAGCAAAATGTAAAATAAAAAAGCTTTCATTGTTTTCCATTCCCCTTCTCCACCATCCTTATTTCGATGGCCACTATGTCAGACTGCAAAATAGGAATAATACCTTAAGTATCCTAGCAACTTCAGGGTTAAACTTTGGAGTTTTAATATACTGAAGAAATAATGTACAAATTCTTTTCCTCAGTCCTTCTAAGTTGCATTCTTTCACCTCTCTCGACATAAGATCAACTTCCCTGTCAATTAATTCCAGTATTTCCTGTGTCAATTTACATTCATGTTCCTGAAAGAAAACATAAAGAAAAAGGAAAACAATCTCCACAACAATAAGAAAGCAAACAAACAAGATAATTCTAACGCAGATATGAAAGCAAACTATGAATTCTATGCCAATCATCATTCGTACCTCTCTGTATGTTCACCTAAGAACATGTTCATAGAAGAACCCCTTAGTGTCTTAGGAAAACAACCTCCAAGAAAACTAATGTAAAGAACTATAAAACTCAGAATGCTTACAGATTCTGCTTTAAGGGGCCTGTATATATACCAGAGCTGTGAGGAACTGTAAACCTGGAGGCATTAAAAAAAAATGCTACACAGAGACACATAACACATGCAAGATTTTCAGTCTCCAAAAGCCCCAAGAAATAACCTCCCTAAGAAGCTTCCTTTGGCTATATGATAGGAGGTGTAATGTATATACACAGTAGATAGTTAAAAAAAACAAAAACAAAACAAAACAAAAAAAAAACCAAACAAAAAACCCACTACATAAAAGGCATGGAGGACTTAATGAGTATGCTTGTAAATTAGTCATTTCAATATTTCAAATGCTAAGCAGGAGATTCTCCAGAGAGAGATAAGAGGTGAATGAGATCAAAGTTTTCTCACCTAAAATAGAGTGTTAATTTACAGAAATTCTAGAATTTGTTCACTATAGCAATATTGACTTGCATTAAGATGGGCAGGAGTTCATAAGCCAGCAATGCTCCCAATGCTATACTGGCTTTAGATCAAATTCTGGTACTACCAAAGCAAACAGCAAACAGGAAGCAGCATTCTATTCTAGTTTGATGCCAACAGCATCATTCTGAAAGTACCTTGAAACTTGTATTAGTCTTTTTGTACATGAATAAAGAAATAAATAAAACAAACATTAAAGACTAAAAGAAATGCAACCAGCTTCTAATTCACTGGGAACACTGACAGCAGCAGTGGGGGTGGGGAGTGAGGGGCAAAGGAAAAAGAAAAAAAATAAAATAAATCAGTATTTGCCACCCACAAAACTGGTAATCCAAACCAACAGAGAGGTAAGGTTCTAAACAGATGTTCCAAAGAACTGAGGAAAACAATATGGTAGTAGCCACTTACATCTCTGCCATGGTTTTCATCACGTTGTTATAAATATTAAGCTAAACTTTGTACTAAAATTGTATTATCTATTAATGTACAAAAAAAGTCTAAAACCATGGGGCTGGAATTCTAACAAAACTTGAAGAAAAATGTGCACATCACAAAGTGAAATATGAATTTAGAGTCTATCTAGAATGTAAATTACACTCTCATGCCAGGTGGCACACTAAGCTTTCTCTTGCTGCCAGCTGATCATCCTGGCACCTGTCTGCCAGAAGCAGCATTGCTTATGTGTCAACATAATTAAGTGACTGTATCGTTGGGAAGTACAGCTTCAAGCTAAACATAAATAGAAAAATAAAACATACCTTCACTGTACGTCTAAGTGTTAAGAGCACATCTATTCTCTCATCTTTTGGGATGTCATTTATGCTAATGCTGCGGTAGATTTCAAATAGTTCTCTGGCACGGAGCGTGTACTGTGTATCCATTTCAGTGACTCTTCCATCATACGCTTTCCATCTCTTAGGTTGTGCACACTTCAGAAACAATTTGTATAACTCTGAGCTATTATAATCTGATCATCAGCTGAACAAGTGCATTATGTTACATCAAGTTTCACCAGAGTAAATACGGACTTAACATTAATGCTTGACTAATACGAAAGGCTAATTCTATTGTCGATATTTATACAGTACCTTTTCCACCAGAGCAAGTATTCAATTACACACTTTGTTTAAAGTTGCAGGTCATAAAAATTTTGACTTACAGTATATTAAAAGTAAATAATATTCTCCTACAGGGATATGCTCTACTTCTTTAAAGCAAATTTACTGACAGTGCTGTTAGAATTCATTTGCTCTGTATCTCGTCTCGCAGTCATAAATCCCTCTAAACTATCAGTTAAAATCAATGGGACTGTTGACTGTGCATAGATTGCAAATTTAAGGTCTCAGAGACTACTGCAGTACAAAACATCTCCAGGGAACTGTTCTATTTATGCCAGCTATACAGATGGATAGAAGGCATAGACTTTGTTAAAGCTGACTAAGGCAAAGTACGAGTCTACAGCTTATCGGATACTTGACCTAGCTTCTTGTTTGCTAACAACCACATACCATACGCCTACTACTTCAGTTGTCTCTTTGCATATCTTTAACTTCTGTAGACAGAGAGAAGTTACATGGTGTCAGCTGTCCCACTCAATTTGAAAAGTCCAACCATTCTCCTCTTCCAAGAGCACTGGTTTTGGCTGCAGACCACGCTGTTACATAGGGAGGTAGGTATTTAAATCCAATAGGAAGATAGTATTCAAACCCCTCTCCCCATCATTACCTAACTCCA
Organism: Haliaeetus leucocephalus; assembly: GCF_000737465.1. NCBI lineage: Eukaryota > Metazoa > Chordata > Aves > Accipitriformes > Accipitridae > Haliaeetus > Haliaeetus leucocephalus. Next base: position 3,628,113 of record NW_010973199.1, on the reverse strand, counting down.
CTCCCTTTCCTTAATTGGGACAGCTATTTGGAACCTCATTCTATGTATTAATTATTCTCTTTCACTGTATTTGGAACTTGAGCATTCACAAACACTTGTGAACTTCACTTTGCAGTCTCAGTGCAAGTTAAGTACAGCAACACTCCATGCAACATTCACAAGCCTAGTAGTTTTCTGGATATGACCCCAGCATTGACATAATCATTATTTTGACCAAATACACAGTCTTGCTATGGTGATAAGTCATAAAAATACCATGAATATTAGACAGTTAGAACAGATATGATTAGTCCACCACAACCAAAATACAGCTTTCCTCGCTTTTAAATAAAAAAATTATAAGGTTAGGTAAGAAAAAGAAAGAAAATAATTGAAAAAAGGATTTAACACTGAATAACTGACATTTAATTACAATATCAGTGGGGGTGGAACTCTAATTAAAGTAGGTATTGTTAATCAGAGGTCACAATTCAGAGACAAACCTGATTAAGAAATGCAATAGCAAAACCAGACATTAGTAAAAAAATACAACTCTTAATTCCTTAGTGAAATCTCTGAACTTCTGCAAAACTAGAAAGAGGCGATTTTCTCTGTCATAAAAAGGGAGCATTCTACTGTAATGTCATCACTTTGTTTCACCATCTTAGTACAGCATTAGAAATTCTAAAAAAAAAAAAAACAAAACAAAAACAAACAAACAACAAAACCCCAAACTGAGCAAACAACAAAAAAACCCCCACCAACTTAGAAGCTACATCATGCTGTAACTCCTTTGTATAGTAGGCTGGCAAAAATCACTGGTTTCCACAGAATAGTTAATTCAGTACCTACATTTGATTCTCTTCAATGAAATCACTAAGACAGAAAGGTCATTTGCTTATGCTAGGGAGAGTCAATGGGCAGAGTTTACCCTAGGAAATGGTTATAAAAAATAGGTTCTTCTGATAAATTTGCAGCAACCCATGTATGAATTAGCAGTCTTGGTATGCCACTCTGCAAATGACCCTTAACACAGACCAACTATATTATGGAAACATCTAAATTATTCAAAGCAAGGCATCATATCTGTAACTTCTGCAGTTTTTCTTACTACCTCATCATAACTGAGTATTATATAAAATAAAGTAATTTAAAAAGAAAGAAATTATGCAGCTTTTTACTAAAAAAAAAACCAAACACCCCACCCCCAAAAAACCCACAAAAATAAAAAAAAAACCAAACAAAAAAACCAAAAAACCAACCAAAACCGAGAGGTCTCATCAATATGAAGATTTCCAGCATTTCAGAAAGAATCACAAGCTCTCGGATTTCAAGACTGTTTTCATGTATTCAAGATGTATGCGAGAAAACTAAAACTTTTTTTTGCCAGCTTTTTCTTGCCTTTTAGTCTGCTGGCAGTGCTGCAGAATTTACAATAATCCTGTTATCTGTATTACTTCAGAGAGCAAGACTACTATAACTGCACTCTGCTGCCAATGCATGAAAGCAGAAAAAAAGCACCTGAGGAGAGAAACACACCACCACAGACACAGAGAGAAAAAGGTAAGAAAAGTAAAATAAAAAAAATAAATTAAAAAAATCCATAGGATGGGTGCAGAAATAGAACAAAGCATGAAAGATATGAACTGATAGTTCATATTTACACAAATTCCTTTTAAGAAAATATGATTGCTCTATAAAAGCTTAATCAAGTACTTCCTCTTCAAAATACACATGCTGAAGAAGAATGAGCTCAGTGTAAAAAAGAATGCCCTAGAATGTAGTGCATACATAACCAGCAGCAACCCCTGTAAAAGCACACATGCATGAGGAGGTACATGCTTAAAGTAGCAAAGGGAACGAAGGTTTCCATGGAGAAGCAAGTTTCATATCACATTGGCTACTGCAGCAAAGTGAAATGCCTGCAGTCTTCAGATGTGAAAGGTGTTATTTCAACTTTAACTGGCAAGTGTCCAGATTAACATTATCAGCTCAAAGTTCAACAAATAACTGAGTAATCTATAAGCTAGCACTCCAACAATAAATTTCATACTACTGTTTAAAGTGTTTAAATTGCACTGTTACAGTCATAACAAACCATCCATTTAATTTTGAGATTTCCAAAATTATTTTATTTTTTAAGAAATGCAGAAATTGTTACTTTCTTTACCTCTGAGTTAGGCTGCTATCCTTGTCAACAGTTTAGAAAAACACTACAGCTGACATGATAAAAGAACATGAAAAGAAAAAGTTGCAGTAGTTCAGAAGCTCACTAGATTTTCAAATTAAAAAGAAACCAGGCTCTTCAATGAAAAACATAATTTATACATTTTTAAAATGAATAAATAAATTAGTAGTAAGTGCTTCAGAAACATGTCCACTGTTTGGAAAGAGAGAGCATCTCTTGTCTCTCATGTGTCTCCTAAATCTCCAAACATCAATTGTCACTAAGAATTCTGGTACTGAAGAACATTTTGCTTCTGATTCCTAGATGTAAGAAAACTGTACAACTTGTGAGAATATATACTGGAAGTAATCTATCTACGGTAGGACATTGGAAAGCAATCTTTAAAGGAAAAATAGAGACTCACTTAAGAGAGAAATAGATTTGCTTCAACTGTTCAAGGGTTCTTTTTCTGAGAAGATAACAGAATAGATTGTAAATAGTAGAAGCAAACATTTAACATAAAAATGATTCAAGGTTTTGATATCATTCCTAAATATTTAGTTTTCTGGGTTTTTGCACTCTTGAAAGCAGTAACAGAGAACACAATCACATCACAGCAATAAACTTGGTAACAGTTCCACCAACTTTTCAGATGAGTGATTTGTTCATAATGAATAAAGGTAATAGATTTTATCAGTAAGTAATAAAAAGAATGAAAAAAAAGTCTCTTTTGGACAAAACTGCCGTTTTTACTTTTGAGCACTAAAAGTCAAAAAAAAAGATAGTACCCCCCCTATTTCCATTGCAGTATTTCTTTTCATAATTATGTCACATACTATGAAAACAGCAAGAAAATAAAATATGTTTTTTTCTGAGGGGTTGGATTGCTGGGACATCTACCTAAAAAGGGCACTTTTTTTGTATTTTACATTAAGGTGCCATTGAATCTAATGCCATTCTAAATCATCTTTGTGTATGAATGAATTCTCATCTTTGTTTTATAGATGAAAGCCTGAAGTATATTGTGTAAAATTCCATCCCCAAGATTATACAAGAATAAAATCTCAAGTTAAAGTTCTAACACAACTGAAACTAGGAATTAATAACCGAGTTCAATATAAGATTCAAAGCTCTTCTGTGTTTCTATCCTGAACATGAAAACAGAATAAATGCTTTCTTTAAAGACAGACATATGACAACCAGAGGCCTGTGCTCAATGGGGAAAAAAAATGATAAATCTGGTTCCTGAAGGAATGTTTCTGAGAGAAGGGAAAAAAAAAAAAAAATCAATCTATTCTGCAGGCTTAAAATTTAATTTTGCAAATACTTGCTTAAATGTTTACATTTAAGTTTAAATGCAACAGCAAACTTTTCACTAGAGAACAATGAACAGAATATATCAGAGGGAAAATCACTTAGTCATTAGTGTTGATTAGTGAAACTGAGTATTTTTGAAAAAGAAGCTAATAGGTAGATTTTTAAAGTTTCAAAAACAGATTAGGAAAGAGCATAGTTTCATGCATGAATTCCTACATCACTGTAATGCACCATACAAAATGTAGAATGATATGCAATATCCTGATGCTTTATAACCTCAAATTAACCATTCTGAATTGTTAGAATTTGAGCCTTTAATGCTGTTAACAGCGCCATCAGAATCATGTTCTTTATGCAGAATAGTTACATAATACAAAATTAATCCACTCAGTGCTATTTTTTTATATTATATATACACACCTGAGATTTACCATAGACACAGGTAGTTAACAGTCTTAATGATGCACTGTTAGTCCTTCAATTGGTGACAGAGCTAGGAAATTCTCAGCTTGGAAAAAGAAATTTACTGAGTTGTATTGACACAAACTAGATAATTTGGACATTTATAACATTAGCATTCACATGATTAACTGTTAAAGCTATAAAAGTTACTTTTGGCAGGTAGTTTGCAGATGCCTTTTCTGTTCCCGTACTTCGGTATTCTTTATGTTCAGCCTAAAATTACATCACTGACCTTATGCAGAAAGTGCAGTATTGCTTTTTGTTGATTCTCCTCATCTGCACTTAGTTTGTGTCTCCCAATGGAAGCAATCAGCTGTGCCTCTTGTTCCAGAAGACCACAAAATGCTGCCTTTCTTTCAGCTCCAGTAAGAGTTCTGTTAATCCGTTCGGTCTCCTCCTGCCTCCATACTACAGATACAAATATTTTGTGTATTTTTTACAAGATGTTTTCCAGTGAAACTTCTACTTTCATATTTAAGAAATAACATAATTAATTTTCAATATTCATTAAAAGCCAGTTTCTATGTTAAGGAACTGATTGTTATGCATATTTTCAATACATGCAAAATGGCCCAGGAATGTAAATTATACAGATGTTCTGCGAGAGTAAGTGTGCGTACATCAATTCCAAACTGCCAAACTCAAAGATGGGTTAGGATAAAATGGAGCTCTGTGAGAAAAAGAATTTAGCTCCTGTGGAAACATGTGATAAAATCATTTCTTCACAATTTTGCATCTAAAATAACTGTTTGAGGCTCAAACAGCTCCAAAAGGTATGAGCAATAGGAAATTTTTAAACAATTGCTCATCAAAGTCACAAGAAAAGAAACCACGGAGATCTTCCCAACAGATTAAGGACAGCATCTTACTGTGGTACCACTAGTACTCAGTGCTGAGAACATTACTGCTTCTCCCTGCGTAAATGAGTAAAACCTAAAGAAGCTTGAAGTCCTCCAAAACTGAGCTAAAACTTGACTGACAGTCACATTTAGCACTCCGGGTCTTACACTGGATATTTGAGTGGTATCATCTTTTGCCATCTAAGGCAGGTGGATGCACATTAATAATTAGACGGTCATTGCTTTACTCTCCTTTTCCTCTTCTACATCAGAACAGTGGAAGTGGTATGCAAACCACAAGATAATAATGACAGCAGCACGTGAACCAGTACACGCTGTATAAGAATCTGGCCTTCTGACTCTTTAGAGACAAATCACCAAACCACAGGTATCTGCTGCACTTTTAAGTTAGACTATTTAACGACAGAAATGTGCAGATGTATACACATATGTCTCTCTCATGGTTTACTTAGTAGTACTCATTTTTTTACTATAAGTGCTGATACACAGACCATATGCCCTTACAGAAATCTGTTAGTAAAATCAAACTGTGTTTACTGAATAGCGTTTTCCTTTGCATACATTGTAACAATTGGCTTTTCTCAAGAGTCTGTTCCATTTCAAATACATCTGGAGCTTTGTAGGGAATGTTATATGATCCAACACTTCAACATTCCTGAATAGTATCTCTAAGTGTTGTTATTGTTCCAGAACAGTTATGCAAAAGCAAAACCCAACATAAAGAAAACAATCCAATAAGTGATGCACACTTACTGAAAAAACCTATAACATCACATATCAGGTAAGATTAGAGGCAGGAGGAGGGAAAGAAGGAAGGTTTATTTTCTGCCTGTGACTTGCTTATTTACAATACCTTATGTTTTCCATTTTAAAATATTTCAATTCATTTTCTTAAGGCTCTCCAAGCTTTCATATTAATATGACAGCTGTCTGACAAGTTCTGAGTATCCAAAGATATATTTTTAAATAAAGCCATTTCAGCAATCAAAAGCACTGTATAGAATTAATTTACATGAAGCTTTATATGCCTGAAGGGGGCAGCAACTTCACAGGTAGAGCTAATAAATACAGTAAGTAACTTCATACTTACATAAAATGAAGAAGATCTCAGTTATCATCAATACTCACCTCCTGATTCACTATATACATTCAATCAAGTTAAAAACATTCCTCTTAGATTATCTGTTCTAAAGAGATTTTATTCACTATAATTTTGATTCCAGTTTTTATAAAATGAAATGTAGCTCATGCTTTTTAAATAAATAATCAATGTCTCTATATGCAGACACACTGCATATATAGATACATCTCATTTGCACCATACAGTCAACAGGCAAGTTTTTGTACCAACAGGAATTGCTTGTACTGGCTGACCCTGCAACAGTATCCCCCTGTCGTGATCAGCAGCAGTAACCTTCACAGATCTCTAGAGGACAATAGTCTCATTCTATTACTGTCACAATGATTTAGCTTGTGTAGACTGTTGACACTATAAGAATGTAAAAGTAGTTTCAGATGCAGGTAGAAAAAAAAAACTTCCTAGAACCACTAAGCTCTATTAAAATAAAGAGCATGACCGCAAGTCTCCATGTAGAGAAGCAACTAGTCAACATGGGTAAACAAAAACAAACCAAAAAGATTGATGCCAGACCACTATTTTTAGCAAAATGTTAAAAAGACATTTCAAATACTGGAGTTTGTTCCGTTCCAGTTTTGAAGTGGCACATATTTTTTCAGGTTGCCTAGATATTAAATTCCTCAACATGCAAAGCTGAAAGGTTTATTATTTATAAGTCAAATGACACTAAATTAAGCAAAAGAGACACTTATATAACCATAAATTTTAAATCTAAAAATACTGGGAGTATCAACACTCATTCACAACTTTAACTCAGCTTTGTTGTTTCTGTTGCAAATAAGACTCATCACACTTTAAAAAAAAAAAAAGGCGGATCATACATTTGATAGCACATTAGCTAGGAAGCAGTTTTTTAAAGAAAATATTGGAGGAAATCAGATGCCAAATAGTAGCACTTGCCATAAGTGGAGAGGAAAAAAAATTATTATTTAAGTACCTTGGCTTTTAATTACCTTTAAAAGGGTTTGATTCTTATGAAGTGAAAAGCTAACTATGAAGAAAAAGGGCAGCAGGAGAAACTACCCCTAACAAATCACAAATCTCATGAAGACACCATTCCCAAAATTCTGAAGTTTAAGAACAGTAATAATTTTTATATTTGTCACAAACAATAATACTTGTAAGTCATTTATACACTCAAAGCGATTTGTTCAATGTCACAAAAAGTATTAAAAGATTAGTGTATAACCTGGGAATTCTTGAATTATGACCCTAAGCTCTATGAATAACACAAGCCACCAAATTTACGCTCAGTTTACCATGGAAGAAATAGCTAGGATGGCTTAAGGTAGGTCAGATGGCTTTGTAACAAAGCAGGTAATCCACTAGGCCAGTTCTGCTATAGGGACGGTAATGTCCTAAGTGCTGAAGACTTACACCATAAGCAAACACTGTAGCCTTAGATAACATGTGAGTTGCTACAAGTCACAATGCAAGCATCTTGCTTAAAAGGAGACATTTTAAAAAGAACTCTTGCAGTTTCATTATATGCTGGTAGAAGTCCACTGCTTTCTATTTTTTTTTTATTTTCCAAAAGGACATAAGCTAGGTTTTTTGTTACATTTGCAACATTATTCTCCTGTAAGTTATGTCAATTACCTGCAGTATTCACCTTATTTTTCCAGGAAAGTTTAGAGGTGCTTGCCCATATTAGACACCATCCATTCCAACAGGAAAAAAAAAGTCTTTCAGGATGCCCTGTAGGACTCCTAACAGAGTTTTAACATTTTGACCACACAGTTTTGTGAAACATAGAATAAATTAGAAAGGAGAAAAAGCACAAGGAGAAGAAGACTAGGACAAAAGGAATAACTTCAGTCATATATTGTAAAATTCTGGGTAAAATTTTAATCCATTATAAAAAATGTCTATATTAAACGATGAATGATGGATCTTAATAGTAATTTCTTCACGGTAATATTTTCAGCATCCTAAATGTAAAGTAAAAAGATTAAAGTAACTCTGATCCAAAAACAACAGTTCCCATTCCTCTAGCTGACCTTAACTTCAGAGATTAATGAAAAAAAAAAAACAAACCAACCAAACAAACAAAACTGCCAAACAGCGTTACTCTACAAGCTGAATATTTCCTAAAAAGGTGTGCTGGTTTTGGCTGGGATAGAGTTAATTTTCTTCATAGCAGCCAGTATGGGGCTATGTTTTGGATTGGTGCTGGAAACAGTGTTGATAACATAGGTATGTTTTAGTTACTGCTAAACAGTGCTTACACAGTGTCAAGGCCTTTTCTGCTTCTAGAAATATATGAAAGTCAAATAATTATTTCAAAATGAAAGAAACTCCACTGTAAGTCAAAAAAATCAAGGAAGTCTCTATAGAAATACGTCAAAACCAGAAGAGTTTGTTTTAAACAAACTGTATGTACTCTTTTGCTGATTTAAGAGTATCCCTTTAAGAAAAAACTTACATTCTAAAGCATGGTACAGCAGCTCAAAGTCATCTTTTGTTTTAGGGTTCAGTCTTCGTTCGTGCTCCTTTCTCAGTTTTTCTTCTTTCTCTTTTTTTCTCCGTAACTCTTCTTGTGCCTCCCATGCTAGCCTTAACTTCTTTCCTTCCCTCAGATTCTGTACTACATTTATAGCATGCCAACGACGGAAATATGTCTGTAATACTATTACCTATATGTGACACAATACCAAAGAATCATAAATTTAAAACAATACAGCATAATATTTTTTTCTTAACTGTTATTTTTTTCTAGCTACTTAACTACATTTTATAAGATCTGTCTTGTACGCAAACTAATTTAAATGTTACAAAAACAGTCATGTACTATTAGTCTAAACAATAGTATGCTTAATTATTTAGGTAACTGCAGGAGTTTAATCAATGAGTACAGTAGAGAAACTAGGTTCAAATAATCAAGTTGAAGTATAAACTGCAATTACAAAATCTATTTTTCAAATCCCGCCTTAAGAAAATGCCTTTTGCCATGTATTGAGGTTTTTTATTCCTTTCTCTTCAGCTTTGTGGGCAAAAGTCCTCATTTTACTATCCATTTACGTTTGTCTAAATTCCCAATCTAGACACTATATTTTCAAAGTTTCTTTTAAATTACTAAGTAAAAAAATCAACACACATACACACAGAATCAACTGCACTTTATCGGTAAGCAAATAATGAAAGTGAAATTACCAATGCTGTTATAACAGAACTTAAAAAAAAAAAAAAAAATTAAAAATCCACCTTCCAAAGCTGAGGCCATTAAAGACCAGGGAAATGTCCATATAAGCTAAGGGAGCACAACGCACAAGCCTGAGCTTCTGCCAGCTGAGTTAGCACTTGCACCACAAGCAGTTTAGCCAGGTCAATACCATGAGCTAATTAGCATTGTTCAGCGTTGAAGGCTATCAAGCACAAAACCACAATAATACAGTTATACTGTCTCTAGATATATCTTAACCTAACATTTCTCTTGAATATTTCTTCAGTTAGTATTGCAGTATGGAACTACAGTGCACCGTGTGAATCCATCAGCTTGAACTAACACCAAACTTACGTTTCTCTACTGTGCATTATAGATTACCTACAGATACACTACAGATTTCAGTAAGTGGCAGTAATGGTCAGAATAAAATATACTGGCAGTCTTGAGGAAACGGCTACCTGTTTGGGTTCCACTTCTACAATATGCTTATTGCTGTCAGCTGATACTATCCAAATAAGAAGTTCTTACAGAAAACTTCTACCCAGAAGATTTCAAAGCATCTTGCCAACCATGTCAATACAATTATCCTACTTGGACAACTGTTTCTCAATTTAGTTAGATTCAGACTGTCTATTTTAAGCAATCAAATTAATAACTCCACCATTTACAAAGCAGTGCCCCGCCTAACATGATGTTGGGTATACTTAAGTTAGGCATGCAGTCACTGAATACGTGGTTTTCAAAAAGCAATTTGGAATGCCTAAATGGCATCCTCTGCACGATGACTAAACAGAATCTGTCATCAGAAATGCCTGCATGAGGCGACTCAGCGCACCAAAAAACTCCACGGGCCCATTGCATGTGTTTGAACAGCCAGGATCTACCTTGATGTCAAAGCAGGAACTTGAACACAATCCAAAACAGAACAGTATGCCAAAGGTAACCTGTCAGGTCTGTTAAAACAAATAAACAAACGCGAAAACCACAAAAACCATAAGCTGAATGCAGGTCTCTTAAATCCTAACCCAATACTCTATCCATTGGAGACCATACATTAAGCATGTAGAATCACAAAATCATAGAATCATAGAATAGTTTGGGTGGAAAGGACCTTTAAGGGTCACCTAGTCCAAGCCCCCTGAAGTGTGCAGGGACATCTTTCACTAGATCACGTTGCTCAGAGCCCTCTCCAACCTGACCTTGAATGTTTCCAGGGATGGGGCACCTACCACCTCTCTGGGCAACCCGTGCCAGTGTTCTACTACCCTCAGCATAAAAAATTTCTTCCTTATATCTAGTCCATAGCTTTGTCCTTCTAGAGAGATCATAAGAATGACATGTGGACAAGCCTATTTTAATCCTTAAGGCTCTATATGGAAACTTAGATGTCACTGTAAAACAGAAACCAATAAAATCACAATTCTTAAGAAACCACAAGGTCTCCAATGTGATTAAAAACACCAATATCATAAATGAGCAGACACACACTTCCCCCATATCTGAAAGATTACAAAATGTGAAGATTAAGCAGACATTTTGCAGTTGACTGTTAAAGTCACTCTTTGAACACCCTGAACACTCATTAAATATTCCGAAAACCTTCATAATACCTTGCTTTACAGATACAGTTTCAAACGGATGAAGACTTACTGCTTCAAGTCTACGTTTATGGTATTCTTCCGCTGTAAGATACTTCCCAGGACTTATTAGTTTGTCAGTCATGTTTGACACATACAGGCCAATTTTAGTCATCTGTGTCGATGTTGTATTTTTTGTTTGTTGTAGCTTATTTTTTTCAAAAACCGTCTGGGGAAAAAAAATGCATGTCAGATTATAACAAAACATACAGAGATTTTTTTCCTCATTACAGTAAGTGGCAAAATTAGCTATTTATAACAAAAAAATCAAAAGACTAACGATATTCACCCACTAAGCACTTCCAATTGCACACTTAGTTCTCATCTACCTCCTCCTATTTCCTATTGGAAATAATCGTATCAACATTCTATTCCGTTTGGCAAAAACAACATTCTAAAAAGACACTACAAAGTCATTACCTGTGTTCCCCTACAAAATAACTGAATTCCTTTGTCAGGTCGTTTTTTGGGTATGGTTTGTGATCCTGCGTTATGAAATTCCACTCCTGTTATCCTGTTCTTAAATCCACCCAGAAATGGTTTATGATAGGTAGGTCTTTCAATTTTTACAACTACATCTTGGAATGAATCAGAATCTGTTAAAATGGAAGTTCCAAGACAGAAGTATTGTTTCTTTTAGTAACAGATTGAGATTAGAGCACAATTATATATATTGATACACATTTTAAAACAGCATTTACCTGTTTGTACTCTGACAGTTATGACATCAGGCATGTGGTAATCCTGTTGAACTGCTTTCCCAGGAAAATGTTCCTGATCGAGACATAACTTCTCAGACTGGATAGTTTCATCAAAGTTAGCCCTAGTCCTCCTAAGAGCTTCATCATCCTCAATCATGCTTCCTAAAAATAAAACCAAAATTAATTCCTGATTCATCTTGGAACTAGATGAACTTTAAGGTCCCTTCCAACCTAAACCATCCTATAATTCTATGATTCTCAAAACAAATAAATAAAATAACTCAAGTTTACCCTGAGATAATTTTATTGAAACACTGCAACACAGAATAATCATAGATTTTTGAGCTCTAAAGACAGTCTACTTGAAAGCTAAAACGGTATTATCATACACTTTTTAAAGAGATATCCAATGTAATATTGTCACCATGTCATTCACACTACAATTTTTAAAAAGTTACAGTAAAAGTAAACGTTTTATTTGCAAATGCATAATTTTACATCAAAGTTACCCATTTATACAGTGAACATTTATTGAAAAATATTACCTAAACCTGCTCCAATTTAGACCTGATCTAAGCATATAACAGCTGAATCACTCTTGTTTTTCACATAATACGTGACGCGGGGTTTATTCAAAGACTATATTCTGAACCAGATCTACTTAACTTGAACCTCCAGAAATTAGTTCCTTTTGATTTAGAGATAAGAGTCTGTCTGGCTTTAGTACAGTGCCCTTCCTAGGAAGCGATCGCCAGCTACTCAGAATGAGAGCACCTGAATGCAGTCAGCCAAGAGGAAAGCCGTCCGCAGATCCATGCTCCAAAGGGTCCCTTACCATGCTCACCTGCTGAATGGGATGTGCTACCTTCTGCTCTGAAGACCTAAGAAAATGGGGCACTGAGCTGGGAAGAGGAAGTAACACAGGACACCCAGAATGGAGAGGATCAAGTGCAGGAAATGGAGTGTTTCGGGGACTGCAGGAGAAAGGCATGCATAACGGAAGGGTGGCAGGTAAGTTACAGGGGAATCTAAGAGACATGAAGTAGTAAGGAGATTGCTATGTTCTAGTCTAACGGGTAGTAGCCCATGTACTCATGTGAATTATGCACTGCTGTTTTTCAAATGCATGTACAAAGCACATGTACATACTCACGCACGTTTGTGGAAATGAAGATCACTATAAAATGCCATGTTAGTCTGTAAATTGCTACTACAACTTGAGATAAAGAATACATTCCTCAGCTTTTCAAGCATGTTTTATATGAGAATTTAAAAAGCCACTCCAAGACCAAAAACCAGCAAACATGAACAGAATGAGGGTGTGGGGGGTGCAAGAAGCCATAATCAAGTTGAAGAAAAAACCTCTTTAAAGCCTTAATGTACAACATTTTAGTAACTTCTTTACCTGTTACTGTCCCACTTGCCATATTCTCTGACAGTACTGAGTTTTGACATGTTTGTTCTTCCCTTTCTGAATTTCTGAATTCAAGTGAGGTAGAATAATTCTCATTGGTAACAGGAGATGTGCTCTCAGGTGATGCACTGAATGGGGCATCTGGCTCAAATACATCTTGCTCATTATTTCCAATCACTTCTTCATTGCCTACTCCTTCGCTGGGTAATTGCCACTGTGCTAAACTTGACTGCTCCTGTTCCTTCACAGCTGACTGCTCCAGAGAAGACTGCTGCTCGCAGCCCTCCTCTGACTGTGCAGTGCCTGTAGCTTCTGAAAGCAGAGGCTTCTCTGCTGGGTCCACGTTCTTGGCCTCTCCGACTGCTCTTTCTGAGGATGCAGATGGCTGCTCTGCACCTGACCCTTCCTCTGTAACAACTCCAAAGCAACTGTCCGATGTATCTTCCATTTTCTAAAGTATGGGTTGCACGTTTTTAACCTTTCTGCAAGAATAATCACAGTATCTATTTAAAATGGCACACTAGCGCATTTCTACTACCAAACATATGGGTGACTTAATATCCTGAAAAGCTTTTTCTGTATCTATTCCCGAAGAGCCTATTTAGAGTAGCATGAGGTCTTTGCTTCCACCCAACGCAAACGACTTAACATTTTCTCACGGGTGTTTAACAAACACAATACTCCACAGCACTGCCAGCAGGTGCTCAGCATAATTTTTTCTTTACATACACCTGTGTAGGGCTGTAAGAAGACTTTGCGGAGCAGTGTTACCCAGAGACAGCACACCTTTAAGGTTTTCCGCGCTGCCGCTGAAATGACGTGGGCCGGAAGAGGCCGAATCCCATATTCACGAAAAAAACCCAAAGCCCCAGACAAAGAGGAAGAAGCTGCCGGCAGGAGCCAGGCGAACCGCCCGTTCCCTCCCCAGCGCCCCTCCGGGCGGCCGCCGCCAGGCCGGGGCCGTTGGGCCGCCACGCGCCCCCTG
>NW_010973199.1:3606786-3614137 GCF_000737465.1 Haliaeetus leucocephalus | reverse complement strand
GCGCCGCGCCGCTGTAGGCGGCCCGGGGACGAGGAAGGCCACAAAGAGGGGAGGCGGTGTGAAAGGACGAGGGCCGAGAGACCGCCCCGGCTCCATTTTGGCCCACCGCGCTTAGCGGAAGCGCCGCCGCGGCACCTGCAGCAACCCGTGCTCGCTGCCTCCGCTGCTGCCTTGCCCGGCCTCGCGTCGGCCGGTAACGGGCCTGGGCACCACGCAGTGTCGGCACAGCGGCAGCGGCCACGTCCCGTGCAGTCATCCACAGCAAGGTGAAGATCAACTCTTACCGGTTTACAGCGGCGTTGATGTAAGAAAATGGCATTCTTCCTTTCAGTTCATACTGTAGATAGTAGCGGAAATTGTGCCAATACCCAAACCCATTCCCTGGACGTTAGGAAGAGCTGGTCTGTTGGAGTTGTGAAGGGCTGTTGATAACCCTGGCTGTAAAGGCCATCACTTGGGAGCTGTGAGTCAGCCCACGCCTGTGCGGTGCGTTCAGCCCGACAGTGGTGTTCTCCCCTGGAAGGTCTGCGGTTCTGGTGTGCAGGCTGAGGCTCTCGAGTGGAGATGAAGACACTAACACCAGAATTAAAACCGTGTGAAACTGAATTTCCTGGTGTTTGATGTGTGATTTCTGAGACTGCTCTTGCAAGTGTTTCAGCACACCACAGGAAAACATACTACACTCACTTCAGGTGAAATAGACAGCTCTGTGTCACAGCTCTGGGAGAATCCTGAAAAAAAGTTGTATTTCAGCAAGCATTGAAATCATATCCGTACTCGATAACGGTATGCTATGATCACTGTTAACTTGTTTCACAGACATTGTCAGGCATTTGAACACGGGCCTGCTTCCCATCAAAAGGACAGAAATTTCCCGTTACTACCGTTAATGCTATTTTGTTCCAAAACCTGGATTGAAATTAAACTCAGAGCAGAACAGGATCAGCAGCAACTCTATAGAAAGATACATCATTTTATGTCACCTTGTCACTAATATCTAGTCAACTTGATTAAACATTCAAACTCAAGTTTGCAAGATAATTTTTTATTTTCTAATGAAATAGCATATATGCTGTAAATAAAACAAAAAAAACCAGCTTTCACTCATCTCCCTTTGAACACAATCAGAAATTGAGATTAAAATGGTGTCCTGTTCAGAACACAGCCACTCAAAATAGGTTCAGCAGCACTGACAGCATGTTAGGAATAACAAAAACCTCAGTACTGCTGCTACCTGACAATCTGAAAGTTGTTTTTCTGGTTTAACAAGCTCTGTCTCTATTAGGTCTCATCCTTGCAGACAGGGCGATTTTCACTCATATAATGACTTCAGACAATCTCAAAGTGTTTTAAACATCTAAAGTTTGTTAACTCTAAGGCTCACAGTGATTTACCTTACCATAGCACTGCAGATAATGATAAAATCTTTTGCATCATCATGTATTTCCAACATAGCCAATGGAGAAAAATAAAGCAAAATCATTACAGCCAGTCTCCAAATTATGCCTTGCTAGCATATTCGTCTTAAAATAAATTATTTGCAACATAGTACTCCTAATATAGATTCTCTCTTGCCTGTAAAATATGTGTACTGTTTTGTTGCTACAGTGTGGATTTAAATATCAGATATATGGTTACAGAGTTAATAGCAAGGTAAAAATTAGTTTCTCTTCTTGGCAAAGATGTATTTTTAAATTTGCCAGGAACAAGGATGACATGAACTACACAACACTGTACAGAAGGCATACACCACTACATCTCAAAAGAGCAATCCATTTTCTTTCCTCCCTTTGTTCTCAATAACTGCTATTTAAAGTTGGTGCTACAACATAATACTAATTAGTTTAGTAATCTTGTGTAGCACAAATGATTAATTTATGCTAAACAAAATAATGAAAATAAATCATAACACATTCTGAGAATTTGATAAAAAGCTCAGAAAGCTGAAAAATCCTTATTAATGATTCCTAAAGTTGGCTTCAGTAGAACCTTTTTGAGACTCAAGTTAATTGATTTCTAAATTAAAGCATTTGTGAAGGCTAATCCAGTGTTCTGGATAAAAGATTTAGAAAATGATCCTATTTTGAGTCACATGAAAGAAACACTTACAGACCAGAAAAATCACTGAGAATATAAATTAGGAAATATAGCTCTAAAAAAAACCTCCAAGAACAACCCCCCTCAAGGTAGCAAACAACTCATATTAGGGTCTGTACTGAGGACATTTGTGCATTTGTGAAAGGGAGAAGATGCGAGTATGCTTTTGATCAGCAAAACTCTGTTTTAAAAGACCAGATATCAAATTTCAGCAGCAACAGGCCAAGAAAAAGAGACTTCTCTCTCCCCTACAACACAACTCATGAGCTTATAGGAGAGCTATTCTAAGTCACAGGACAAATACAGCTTTGGAGGTAGAGAAAACAACCGAGCAAAAAGAGACTTCAACTAATGCCTTGGTTATGAAAAAGTAGAAAGAATTCCAATAGTTGTCACCATAGTCTGGCAACTTCCCGCCTGCCCCCAAAATATTGCATGCCAACATCATTCATAGTAGACGTCGGGGGGGGGGGGGGGCGGTGGTGGTGTTTATTTTTTATTTTGCTTCCTCTCACATCAGCTAAATACTTATTACCCAAGACCATTCATCTTAATTTCTCATCTGACATTGTTCACCTTCATTCAAGTTTGTAATCCTTTCTTATTTCTCATGTGAAAACTGTTCTTTAACTTCAGCAGAGTCCTCTTCTGGAATGCCATCTAGTGGTTTTATCTCAGAAGAGACCAGCTTCTACCCTTCTGAAGACTGAAAAAGCCTTCAAAACAAACCAATGAAGCAAAATATTTTCCACTGCTTCAAAATCTAAAAATTTCTGTAATTATAGTAATAATAGTTAAAAAAACAATGCTAAAGAATGCAGTGAACATAGTTACTAGAGTCAATACCCTAGGTATACTTATTTTCTCTTCTACTGTCCTACTCCCTTAATACCTTGATTATATGAAATATTATATAAAAGATGTAATTAATCATTTATAGTAATAATAATGATGTCACAGGTAAAACTTATAGGCCTAATGACTATGAAAAAACAGCCATGACAAAGTATGTTATGTATGTAATGTAGTGCAGTGGCACTCTATCATAAACGTTTAACGAACTGCAGATTTTTGTCATACAGCAATATTCTTATCTTTAGGCTTGCGAGAACTTTATTAATAGTACTAAAAAAATGCGAGTAAAGGCACACTCACACAGTATCCTTAGATCTAGTTTGGGTATTTTAATCGGGGCTTATAAGCTTAAATCTGTAAACAGAAGTTTTCAGAAGAGGCAGGCACTGTTTCCATTTAAATGTTTGAAAGAACCTAGCCAGATGTGTCAAGAAAAATCCACTATTTTTTTCATATTACTAATTAATATTCAAGGTCTGAATCAATAATATACAAATAAATCGATAAAGTATATACATGCCTATATACAAAGCCTTTGTAAGACCCCAATACTAAAGTTTGTCCCATGTGTATTATGTTAAGTACAGTAACCTACCTGCTAACCAAAAAACCTGTTCCTGCTGTCACCTTAAGGGTAGTCTTCCTTCTCCCCCTCACCCCTCCAATCCTGGGTATTCCCAGGGCTTCCCCATAGTCAGAATTAGCATCTATGTGGGCAGCAAAGTCAGCCAGTTCAAGACAGTGAGTGATTCAGCTGAAATCTAAAAAACTGTTGGTTTTGGCAAGCTGAGTTTTCATTACATCAGATCCCTGATCTCAGTATCTGTATGGTCACAAAGACACTGGCAGTGGCTGGCAAAAATACACAACCAAAGGTGGGAGAAAAGGGCAGGATCATACTTTTCTACAACTTTTGATTTCAAACGGCCTATAATATCTGTATTTGTTAACAAATACAGATTATAAAAAATAGCATGGAATGAGGCACAAATACCCTGTTACTAATAAATTACAAAAGGAAATAAACCAAAGGTTGTAGAACAGGTGAGAAGAATTTTCTTACAACCATCTTTGCAACAAACTGGGAGCAGTCTTTAGATTGCTAAATATAAGTGAACATTAGGACAAAACATGTTTTTATGAAGTTATTATCTTTAATTTAAAGATATCTGTCAGTAACAATAGATTAATAATTAACCTGTTGGGTTTTTTTTCCCCCCACTTTCAAGATGTTACACCATTTTGAAAATTATATTGGCCATCTCCACTGGTCAGAAGGAGGTTCTTCAATTAGAGGCTCCCATGGTTTCCACTGTATCATTTTTCTTGCCAGGGAAAGCTCATTTTCAGCCTGTTAATAAACACCATACACAAATTCTTAAGTTCTGGACAATTGCCAAAGTATTAAATTACTTCTATTTCAGTTCATTATCTTGTTGATGTCACTACCTATCACGGTCAGGGACTACCACAAATTTCATCTATAAATATCAAAAGGAACTGTGTTTTGCAGGGGTTTGGGTTTTGTTTTTAAAAAACTTATTGAATCACCCCCAAATACCCAAACAGACAGTCTGTTCACCTAGTCATTCCCAAAGACAACTGCATGATACTTTCCAGTCTATTTGGATTATCCCCCAATATTATTCATTAACGTTCTGCCCTTTCCACTGATTTAGACTCTGTAAGAAGCAACATAGCAATATGTAAGCATAATACAGTAAACACGTGTTAAGTTGTGTTAAGTTTTAGCATGGTCCTCCTAATCACTACATGACAATTCATCTTCAGGTATTCCCCCCACCCTCCCCGTTTGATTGTTTTGCAGCAAAGGAAGATACGGAAAACTGCCAATTTTCTGAACAGAAGCTCAGCCAATGGAACACTGAAAACCACTGCCCCCTTTTGTACCTAACCTTAAATTTCCCAACTTTACCTGTACAATAACTTCTTCTATGTGACCACTATTCAGTTTGTCCTGTAGTTTTTGCACATCAGTCTCCTGTGTATTCAAATGCATATAAATAAATATTTAGTTTTACTGCAAAGTAGAAAGCCCAGATAAAGCATGAAAACAATGATTTAACCAGATCACACTCTAGTCTTCCTCAAAACTTACCATCAGATTAGCTGGAATTAGTGTGTGGAAATTGCCACTGTTCTACAAATCTTAAAAAAAACATGTTTTCTTCTAATTTTCACAGAAAATGTCACTAAGAAATTAACAATTCTCCAGTTATTTCTGAATTGATACCTGAAAGTTACATAGACTCCTGAAAAACAGCCAGTCATTCTGAAAGTCATTCTGCTCATCCTAAGAATCTTTTCATGCGTAACATTTATGAAACAGCTCTGTACTTACCGTTTGCACCAAATTAAATCGCTGATTTACAATCTGCTCAGTGTACTTCCTATATGCTGCATCTTTGGGAATGTTTTGCAGGACACCAAGGATTTTTGTGTACAGTATTCGCAGGCGCTGAAGTGATCACAAGACATGGTTAAAATACACAACTACAGTTGTTTAACTTCTTGTCCTACTTAACCTACTAGCTAACTATCTATACACAAAATATAGAGGGTTATGGTATTCAATCCAGAATGTAGGATTAACAAGATAACCAAGTCTGAACCACAGAACTCTGTCTTGGGTAAGACTGGGATTTATCAGGACTGGGAAGTTACCACTGTCAGATTCCTTGAAGGAAAAAGAAGGAGAAAAAAAAAAACCACCTAAATTGCAATCTGAAGTATGTTTGATACAAAATGGAAACAATAAAAGACACGTTTCTAATACTAACCATACTTTTAGAAAATGAGGCAAATTCACATCTAAACCATCAGTTTCTGAAAAATTACCTGGGAAAGATATACAGAAGCACATAAGCTACCAAAGCATATCTAGATTAAATTTTTTTTGGCCCTTCTCCTCATGCTGGTGCAAAGTTCTGAGTGACAGGCAGATTTAAATTAAACTAAAGTCTGAAACTTTATTGCTGGATTTAAATGCAGTGATAAAGGACACATTGGGGTGAAGAAATTGCAGCTTTTGGGCCGTATATTGGCTGGGTATCTGTATCTAACTGAAGAGGAATGGATGTCCTATAGGAACAATAAGAAATAGAAGCCAAATACTGCAGTCAAAAAAATACAAATAAGACAAAACAGGAAACAAAAAGGGGACTGGCACAGAATCTGTACTTCAGCTAAAGCATTGTTGATTTCTTTACTCTTGGCTTTAAGTCACTGAAAAAACCAAAATTTATTAAGTTCACCCAGAAGGTGTCTGACAAGGCTGTAGACTGAGCTAGAACCATTTGTACAGAATAACAACAATTTTTTCAGTTGTTCTTTTTGACACTATTCCTAACTTCTGGTGGCAAAAGAATTTCTGAAACAGAATTGTTGTATAGTGGGAAATAGCAAAGCACGGAGAAATTAAAGAATTGCTTAAGTCCTTTAAAAGCTCATACCTCCTGAATAAACAAGATGTGGCAAATGTACTTTCATTACTGAGCCCGAGGAGGTAAAAAAAAAGTACCAAATCGCTACAAGAACCACCTACTGTGGTTCCTGAGAACCACTGAAGCATTCCAATCTCAACGGGGCTTGCCATCACAGGGCCTTGATGTGCCTTTGCACCACATGGTTAGCCTCTATCATGTAAGACTAGCCTATCCCCTTAGTATAGGTGCAAGTTATTTCAGTACTTGTTGGAAACACAACATAGCAAGGCAGCAAAAATCTGTCTGCCTGTGAAGTAGAAATTTCTTTTATGAAGAACTGAATTTAAAGAGTTCTTTGCTTTTACACTGGAGATGAGAGAAATCAAATATTGGTTCATAAAAGTACTTACACAAAGTAGGTTTTTGAAATCAGCACATGCAACAAAAAGTACATGTGCAAAATAACTCCTAATGATATGAATTACACTTTTGAGAATTAACTTTCTTCCTGTATCACTTTGGAACGTGTTTACACTTTAAGTTGGCACCGCTTTAAGGTACACAGCATACCTACATACACAAATACATAACAAAAAGCTTTGATCTTCCTGACAATCTCCATTAAGTACTGCGCAAGACACGCGACATACCTCATGAGGGTTTTCAGCTACAGCCAATCCTACGAGTCCAGTGGTCTGCACAGAGAGCATAAATATATTTAACATACCTAAGCGTCTATTTCCACGCGATCTGGTTGGTCTGTTTTGCCTCAACATACACCTGACGGGGACCATTCTGTGACGCGAGGCTCTGCCTCCCACCGCACACACGCGACCCCACAAACTCGCAGTGTTTTGACCGGCGCACACGAGGGGAGGGAGAGCGCCACGAGCGGGAGCAGCTCCCGTTACAAAGCCTTCCCGCGGGGGCGAACTGCGGCTCACCCGCCCCCT
>NW_010973199.1:3581031-3606632 GCF_000737465.1 Haliaeetus leucocephalus | reverse complement strand
CACCGCCGGACGCGGGGCAGCACAGCGCATGCGCCAGCCCGGCGCCCGCGACCGCCGGTTAGAGGACATGGCAAAGGACGCCGCCGGGCTGCGCATGCGCCGCAGCTGTACCGGCTGCCGATCCCGGCGAGCGGAGAGCGCGGCAAGCAGGGTCGGAGAAGAACTGCGCATGCACCAAGGCGTGCGGCATCACCCAGCGCATGCGCCGTCTGAAGACGGCGGGGAAAGTGCGCTTGCGCTGAGGGCGGGGCGCATGCGCGTAGCGGCGGCGGGTGGGGGGGCGTGGTCGGCCGCGATCTGGTCGGCCCTGCCCGGGACGGTGCTCGCCGCCATTTCGTGCTCAGGCGGGGGCGCGGGAGGCTGGCAGCGGCCCGGCCCAGCCCGGCGGAGTCTCCCCCTCTGAAGAAAGCCCGTCTGTGTGGCGTGGCGGCCGCTGTGGGGGGTAGGCGGCTAGGCCGTTGCTGTGGAGCCGCAGGGAGGGGAGGCGGGGCTGCCGCCTGTGCGGCGCCCGGCTGCCCAGTCTTGCCGGGGCTGGCCTGGCCTCGCCGGCGCGGCTTGTGCCTGTATGGGGAGAGAGGCTGGTAGGCCTGGTCTCTCAGATCCCTGGCCCTGAAACCACCACGGGCCGGCCCACGTGCAGTGTTTGCTCAGGAGTGGTGTCTGATCCGAAGGCAGCCCAGGTTTTGGAGCCCAGCGCTTTTAGGTGGCCTGCTTGTGCTATAGCAGTACATTACAGGCCATGATTTGCTGCAGTTACACGTAGATTTGAATATCCCCTTTTAAATATGAACATGTGTCCTGTTAGTGAAGTTTCCTACATGGAATTGCTAATGACAGCTTATGATCAATTTGCAGACCTTAGCAGTTCTGAATAAGGAATGCTCCATTGAAAGATTTGTTACTAGGAATGCATCAGACAGAAGTAGGTGCTGTATGTTGCATTTAGATTTCCAGCACGTTTCTAGTAAAGATGCACTATGCACCTGGCTGATGTGTTCTGTGTGGCTGATGACAGTACTTGAAATCAACAGATTTTTGCTAAGTGATAGCTAACTAACTGCCAGTAATGAGTTCTCAGAACTGCTACAGGTTTGCAGTTTTTCACTTGTTTTTTCCAAAATGGTTTGCTGAGTCCAAGCTTAGTCCAAGCTTCAGAGTTGATTTCAAAGCTCCCTTTCATAAGTCAAAACAACTGTGTCAAGTCTTAAAGCTTCAGAAGTATGTTTGCTTGCTGCTGAGAGCAGTTTTGTGTGAGTTTACTTTGAAATTAAGCGGTGTATGTCCACTCAAGGTGAGATTTTGGTGTAGTAGATGTGATTCAAGTATGTGTCAGCTTCTGTCATTCTTTCATGAAACGTGTTTAGCGTTTGCAGATGTTTCTAGTACATGACTTTTAGTTTTCTGCAACATATGTATAAAAAATAAATACTTTCCGATTGATAACTGGTGCAGTGTGTAACAGTAAGCATTTTTATGCCTGGGAATAGGGTCTAAGTTAAAAATAACGCAGAAGCTTATAAACAGAATATTATATATTTTTAGCAAAATTATCATATTAAAGGGTTGTATGTGCATGTATTTATCAGTCAAGTCTTCCTGAGGCTGATAATTTTCTACTTCAGAGAATATACACAAGTATGCTGGAATTTGTTTAATAAGCCAAAGCATGCATATACCTTCTATGAATTTTAGCTGTGAAATTGGTTTGACCAAGAAATCATGTTAAGTAGCTAACTGCAGATTAAAAAATAAGGATCACTGTAATAGCATATGGCAAATAGGTAATTTCTGAGTTAATGTGATTGGTTAATAAAGCAAAAAAACCTTGTAAAATACTGACAGAAAATAGAAAACTTAATTAAGGGGCTTGAGATAGAATGGGAGAAAAGAGCAATAAAAAGACAGTTTAAGTTATTGGTGGAGATAAACATGATGTTCATTTGAAGATCCAGTTGTCCTCATATTAAGTCTTTATGGCCTAGCTGCTAATTTAAAGGGTGAGTTTTGCATAGAAGGATTTGATAATAATTGTGTTGTAACTTTATATTGTATTTATTGTGGGCAAATTTTTCTTTGTAATTCCTTTGGCCTGCTCTTGAGCTCCTGTTTTCCATAACTGGTAAGCAAACCCAACAAACCAAGTTTCAGAATATCATAGAGTTCTACCTGAAAGCCAGTCTTTTAATAAGAAAGACATGCACTACCGCTATTCCATAACTAAAGCAAAGTGACTAATACAGTTTATCTCAGAATTCACAGTTTGTGCTTCTTCACTTCTGAGTGTTCTTTGAGATTGCATCAGAGAGACCTGGGGTTCTTTCCAAGGCACTGAGAATATCTCTTTCCTATCAAAATGACATTCTTTTAAAATTTCTGCCTTTTTTACTGGCTCGTCCCTGCATTCTTCCTTCTCTGTGATGGTTCAACCAGATGGTCTATCTCCTGATTACACTAACCAACCACAGCATGAATTGTTCTGTGCCTGGTGATCTTCTTTAGCCAAATTAGCTCAGTTAGTGTCATTCAAACAGTAGTTCTAACTCTCTGTTTAGACATCCCAAGCATGTAGGTGTCCTTGCCACGTCCTCGGACAAAGAGTAAAAAATAGTAAGCCATGTTGATGAGACAGTTCATGAAATCAATCCAGAAGTGATACAGTAGGAGGTTCCCCAAATTGCCAAACTCTTTTTCAGTACATAATTTATTTTAAAATATAACAACTCCAAGACATGAGAATTAGAGTACATTCAATAATTACCTGATTTTGAAAACAAACCAAAAAAAAGAACCCCAAACCACCCACATAGCATTTCACAGTTTATTATCTGTTTAACACTGGGGAGTCTTAGTATTATCCTGTGTCTTAATGAACGGTGTAGGCACCCTAAGAAGGCCTTGCTATAGCTGTGACTTCTCTTCCCTTTTCTGTCTCACCAATGAATTTATCTTGCTGTGAAGTCTTGCAAATTGCAGTATGATTTGATATCTGGACAAGAGTCTTATTTATTCTGGCTTTACATGTATGGAACATAATTGACTGATGGATTTATGCCTAGTAACAACATAAGAGCAGAATCAGATACTGTTTACATAGCAATGCAAAATATTATTAAAAATATCTGAAAAGTGATCCTCGTAATGTGGATATGTACTAGTTCTTATAGTGTCTTGGTTATGTAAAGGAAATGAAAGAACTCAAGGTAAGCAATTTAAACATTTGTTTTCTTTACATAGATTATAAATACATATTTTGGATACTTTTTTTAATTGTATAAGAATATATTTCTGTTCTTATCATCTCTTAGCTAACAGTAGAGCAGAGTCTCGGCACTGTCCTGTGTGCTTCTGTTGTACTGTTTTTTTTGGAGGCTCGCCACACTTACTTAGGTCACTCTGGCAAAAGAAGTTGCAGTGAATATTATTTATCATCATTAAATGATTTTCTTGATCTTGTGTCCAAACATGAGATGCATGTAGTGCCTTAGTTAAGGTTACAGTTTTATGGTTCTATAAATGCAAGTGTATCACGGGGTGTGGAAGAGTTCACAGTGTACAATTTCATTTCATCAGAACAATTAAAGATAAGTTGGAAGTTTGTTTCAGTTTGTTTTGTTCCCTTATTGTCTGTTAATTTAGGATAAAGATAGTAACTAATTGGTTAAAACTAAAACAATACAGAGGTATTGCATCAGTGATATGTACCCAGCTTCTTCCTCATCCTATGCCTGTGATTTAACTTGCTGGGTACTGCTATTCTTGATGTTACTCTTGGGTTATTCTGCTTTTGCATCACTGCTCTCTGTGGTGCTGTGCCCCCTGCTTCTTTGTTCAGTTTCAAGTTATTAAATCTAGTCAAGTAAGTACTATAATTGGCTGTCATTGACTGTATAAAGCTTTGCATCGTATCAGCCTGAGAGAGAGATTAGTGTTTGGTGATGTAATATGGCGGGATCTACAACTAGTTAAAGGCTAAACGTTCTCAGATTTGTTTTAATTTATGTAAATATGTTACCAGATTTTGTTAATGTAGCCCTTGAGACTAAATTAGCAAATAATTTATTTTCTTAATGAGAGTTGTTGAACCAATGAGGGCACAGATAATCTTATTATACCATCCAAACCTCGTGTTACATTTGACAAGATTTTAGAGAAGTCATGTGTAATACTTTCCTGTGGGTCGAGTCTGCTTGTGTTACAGTTGTACAAGGTCAGACCTTAATTTATCTAGCAACTGCGTATTTAATTTTAGAAGTATCACAGGACACATCAGCTTGCAGGGCACCATTCCTGGCTGTTCAAAATGCAGGCCCCAGAGTAACAGTGGCAAGATAATGGGTTGAAAAGGTGAGAATATATGGTATGCTCGCCAATTAGACTAACAGAGAAATGGTTTAAAACTGTAATATTTAATAGATTGAGTCCAAATTTAGACTGCTATTAATTATTTTATTGCTATGAATAACCTCTTTGCATGCCTAAGGGCCTTCTATTTATAGAGAGCAAAGCTAGGATTGTCTAGTTTATTTTAAGGATAAGAAATTAGAATAACATTAACACTCACATAACTTTAACGTTATACCTATGTGTTTAAAAGTGATGAACGCTTGATAACACTTCTTTCTAAGGAAACATGCAACTTCTGTGATTAGCAAGTAGTTCAGATTTTTTTCAATTAAAAAATGGTAACTTAAGAGCAAAACTTTCTTTTTTAAGGAAAACAGCAAGAATTAATACCTAATTTTTCAGGCATAAATAGACAAAAATACTAGACTACTCAAAATGTTGTTTAAGACAAATATTCTTGGTAATACAAAAAGTAGATATTGTTTAGAGTAAGCATTTGCAATTGTTTCTAGTGATCTAGTGCCTGGGTCTGGTAATTGTGAAACTTCCATAGCTACATGGAAGGAGATTTTGCTGCTGAGCTTTTTAGCCTTTTCATTGCCACATCACGTAATGTAGCAGGGATGTCTCTGCTGCTGCTCAGTGTACCAGCCATGCTGTTATAATTCCACTGTGATCCACACTTCAGTCGGACCTTGTCACCTCAGCACAGCGTATTACCAGCAGTGATATAGCAAATCGGGCTCTCAAAGCACGTATAGACCCCTGGCAATGTGTCCAGCACTTGTGCTGTGGTGAGCTGTTTGCCTTATACTTACTTTACCATGTCACAGTCACTTGCTACCTTACTAACTTTCTCATTTTATAATACATTATTAATTTTGGGGAGATAAGGTAATTTGAAAACAGTACACACAACAATTCTGAAACACTGCTCATCTGAGACCCTTCTGGTTAAGTCTGTGTTCGAACAGAACTCTGTGTTGCCTGTGGCATAATCAGTTCTGGGGAATACAGCAAACCAGGAGATAGATAGTTGACCAAATGGGTATGAAAGTTATGTGACCAGAGGAAAGAAACAAGTTTCTATGATGACCTGTAAACTGATTTCTTCCTCTAATCTTTTGGAGATAAAGGGGAGGTAGAAAGGCAATAATTTTTTTTCTGAGAATAAAAGGATTTTCTTACTAAATCACTGTCCTGCAAGATGCTCTGTGCTTTTAACTCTTCTTGGAATCAGTGACATTGAAGGGTATTGATCACCTCACAGGACTAAATCATATGTGAACACCTTCATAAAGATACTGCAGTATACCAAGACAGCCTTTTTTTCAGAGAGTTTGCAATGTGAGGGTCTAATCTAAGGCCTGTATAAGTCTTCAGGAGTCTTTTTGGTTCAGGCTCCAGGGTAAATATAATATGATGGGCTGTAATATAATAATTTTCAGTCTCAATTCCCCTAAGAACAGCAACTTCAGTAGGGCTTGCAGGGCATGAAGGTCCATCCATGTGGATCTGGTAGGGTGATCATGAATCATTAAAAAGATGCTTCAAAAATTTTAGTTAGGGCATGAAGTCTTCAAATGGAGGGTTTTCAGAACGAAAGGTTTGAAGAAAGGGAAGGTAGTTTCTGTTTGCCTTTAAGATCTTGTGGAGGAAACGAGATTATGAATGTTACACATTTTTCCTTAATAAATTATCTTATGTAAATTGACTGTTTAGTCTCATTAGGAGCACCTCCCAGCTGCCAGTGAAATGTAAATTTATTCCAAAATGTACTTTCCGTTTAGCTGATGGCAGGAAGAGGTTGTAGATATGTTTATTGATATACACTTCTAAAACTGCTAATACAAAAGAGATTTTATCTTTGTTGTCTAAAAGGCTTGTCAGTCTTCAGAACAGTGTATATTTGTGGGTTAAACGATGGAAGCTTTAAAGTGCCATCAGAATTAGAAAAGCGTTTATGAAAACATGAAGATAAACGCAAAAAAGAACCTCGACTCAGAATTCTCCTGCCTGTCAACAAAGTGCATTGCCAACAAGAGATGAGGAAGAGAGGGTCAGTTTCATGGCCTTACTGATGATGAAAATCTTATATTCTGGTTAATAAGAAACCTGTGGCAGCATTTAGAAAAAAAGATGGTCAGCTGCTTTGTTCTTTGTAGGTTTTTGAAGTTGCTATATTTTGTATTACACCTGGAAAGTTTGACATGGGATACTTCCCTTTCTGCATAAAGCAAACTATATTTTAAAAAAAAACAGAACAATTTCTTATTAATTTCTTTTTGCTGCAACAAACTTGATAGCTTTCATAAGCTTGTTTTGATCATAAGAGTTTCAGAACATTGTTATCATTGGTTTTTAGAATTACAGAGAAGTTCATCTTGTCCATACTGTCCAACAGGATGTCAGAAATCTTTTTTGCATGAGAAGTTCTACCTAAACTTCAGTATGCCAAAACATAACTTTGAGAACTTCTAAGCATTAATATGATGTGCAGCAGATTCAACATTAGGTAGTATGTGAAAGATTTTGATATGGGTGTCTGCATTGTGCTGACCAGTTCATCAGTCTAACTTATGTGTGAAAATTTCTTTTGGACTGTTACACTGAAGCCTTGGTTGGAGACTTAGAAGGAAGGAACAGAGAACCCTTCAGAAAAGCATTGTCTCTTAGGAACAACATAAAGGTCTGTTCTTCTAAGCCCCAAAAGAAAATGTGTCCATGAGTATTTTTTAATATGTGGAAGGTTTTTTTGCAGTCAGAGGCAGCAGTTGAGACCAAAGTTGTATATTTTTCCTTCAAAGAAAATGGAACTGAAGTGGAGATTTTTTCCACTTTCCTTCAGATTGTCCATCCTTGCAGTTAAAAACCTGGGACATCGTTCCAGTACATATTGAAAGAGGTGGAAAACTGCATTATGTGGGAATCTGAATCCAAGAGACCTTTAGCTTCTGAGTCAATCTGACTCTAAGCCCTTACTGATTTAATTTTGGTTTGCAAGCTTTATCATAACATACTGAGTAGTAAAGTATTTGTGGATGGGATTATAATATTGGCTGCAGTACTTCGATTGACTTATTATTTATGGGAATAATGCAGAAATTAGTCTAAAAAGAAATCTGGTTAGCACTTTCCCTCGCAGATCATTTTCAGAAAATGGCCTCCAAATTTCTACAACATTCCTTCTTTATTTGCAAAATGACTAGGACATCCTACTGTCCTGGTTTCATCTGGGATAGAGTTAATTTTCTTTCTTGTAGCTGGAAGAATGTTGATAACACACTGATGTTTTCAGTTGTTACTAAGCAGTGTTTATACTAAGTCAAGGGGTTTTCAGCTTCTTACGCCCAGCCAGCAAGAAGGCTGGAGGGGCAGAAGAAGTTGGGAGGGGACACAGCCAGGGCAGCTGACCCAAACTGGCCAAAGGGGTATTCCATACCAGGTGATGTCATGTCTAGCATATAAACTGGGGGGGAGTTGGCCTGAGGGGTGGATTGCTGCTCGGGAACTAACTGGGCATCAGTCTGTGAGTGGTGAGCCATTGCATTGTGCATCACTCGTTTTGTATATTCCAATACTTTTATTAGTATTGTTGTTTTGTTATTGTTATTATTATCATTATTAGTTTCTTCCTTTCTGTTCTATTAAACTGTTCTTATCTCAGCCCACGAGTTTTACCTTTTTCCTTCCAATTCTCTCCCCCATCCCACTGGGGCGGGCGGTGAGTGAGCAGCTGTGTGGTGCTTAGTTGCTGGCTGGGGTTAAACCATGACATCCACAACAATCATTCTGTGAGAAACATACAACAGATGCTCAGTATAATTGTTTAATATTTGTGCAACACTTTGATGATGATAAGCATTCTGTACAGTACACTGTGAGCTGTGGGAGTAATAGTCTAAAACTTTTTTAAAAAATAATTCAACATCTGGTGTCCCCAGTCTGATTACAGGACAAATGTGTTAAGCCGCCAAGACTGAATCAAACAAAGAAACTTTGGCAAAACCCAAAGCCCACTTGTAAAAACCTAGGTAGATACTGATAGGCATATATTAAGTTTTTGTTCCTTATGTATCTTTTACTATAGATACATACTACATTTTACACTTCAAGAACCTACAGCAAGATGTTGTAAAGAGCAACATTCCTGATCTTCCAATTACAATTTACTAGCAAAGTGTTTGGCTGATGTGATGTCACTGGCAAAAAGCATAGTGAACGTAAGCCACAGTTAAAGTTGGTGATATGAGCAGGCTGAATTTAAGCTGATGACTATAGTTAAAAGGTTTGAGATTCTCTGTTACTAATCCGCTGAGCCTTCCAACTAATCTCACACCTTGAATATAATAGCTGGCATGGCTTGACCATCACCCAGGCTTGTGTACCGAACTCCTGTGAATGTCCATTAAACTTCATGACTGCAGGATTAGTGCAGAGACTCCGAAGTCCTTAGTCTGCTTTGATAGACTGTGCTTTGGCAATGTAAAAATAAAGCAAGATTTGCAAGTGTTTGTGGTTGTTTGTTGGGGAGGGGGTTAAATATATTAATGATCTTTAGAAGTGATAATTAATGACACAAGAACATTGTAATGTTTTGTTGTACAACGACCTGTCTGTGAAGTCCAAAATCTTGTACATTATCATATTAACATAAAGTGGGTTTTGCATTTGGTATCATCTCTCTCAAATCCCTTATTTTTTTTTATTTGAGAAAACATCCCCATCCAGCTCCAGGAGAGGAGAAATGAATAGAGGTTTACAGCTGAAAACTTTTCATAGAATCATAGAATAGTTTGGGTTGGAAGGGACATTTAAAGGTCATCTAGTCCAACCCCCTGCAATGAGCAGGGACATCTTCAACTAGATCAGGTTGTTCAGAGCCCCGTCCAACCTGGCCTTGAATGTTTCCAGGGACGGGACATCTACCACCTCTCTGGGCAACCTGTGCCTATGTTTCACCCTCATCATAAAAAATTTCTTCCTTATATCTAGTCTGAATCTACCCTCTTTTAGTTTAAAACCTTTACCCCTTGTCCTATTGCTACAGGTCCTGCTAAAAAGTCTGTCGCCATGTTTCTTATAAGCCCCCCTTTAAGTGTTTTAAGATAGTAAAATTCTTCTGAATTCAGAACGGGATGATGTGTCACCATCTAAACTGTAGTCACATGCTGTGGGCTTTTGCTAAAATCCTGTCTCCAAACGGCACTGGCTGGTGGATCCATCTTGTATCTGCTTCCAGTACCACGCCGGGTGAAGGAAGCAGGAAAAAAAGGTCTTTCCCCATGCTAGAGAGTCAAGTTAGTTCAGAGCTTCTCTGAAATAATGTGATGTTTGTGTAAATCCTGAATAAGTACAATGTGTGATCACCCTTAGAACTGGTCACGTGTTTCATTCCGAAATGCAGGCCCTTTCTGTAAGTAATTCTCAAACAATTTGAGTGTTTCTCTTTTTTGTGTCTATAGTTTTTAAATGTATATGTGTTTGTGCTTTATGTTTATGAATTCCTTGTGAATACCTGTGTTTGATAGGAATCTTTCATGAGGTGATAACTTTGTTTACTATTCATTATTCATGCTTGTGTGGAAATAGCATATTCACTGACTTGATTACCACAGCTTTATAAAGAGGAAAAGTTTCTTTTATGGCTCACAGATTGTCCAGTATTTGTCGGTAGATGACAAATGTAGCATGTGAACAATTAAAAGACTTTTCCTAAATGGCATGTCTAGTACTAAATATTTCCAGGGTTGTTTTCTATCCATTTTTAAACAGGAATTTTATCATTTTTAAATAGGAGTAAACTCACCAAAACAATATTAAATTAAAAGAAATTTATGGAAACACCTGATTTTATTGTAAAAAATACCTTAAGCAAGATATGATCCTCAGCAGTATATTTTTGTGTGTATTTCAAAATAGCTCATCATTATAGCTCATGATAAAAATGATGGAGGAAAGAGAAGATTTAGTTGAAGATCTGCTCACTGAGTATGCCATACAGCTTAGCATTCAAGAATCAAATGGGGCCAAACCACCAGTGTCTTCCACCTATAATGACAGGTACTGTCAATTCCAGATGTGTTAAGAGATGCCATATTTTAACAGTGTTTTGAGACATTGATATTTAGTGCCTTATATCATGCTTAAAACAGTTCTTAGTTTGGGTATTATGCCTGTTTCTCAGTGAAGCACTGTCTGAAGCAATGCTTGAAAAGATTAAACAAAATAGAAATGCTGATTTTGTTTTTCTCAAATGTTTCTAAACCCTCAAACTTTAGAGACGATAAATTTGGATTTGTTAGTAATCTGACTGCCCTGAAATTGTAACAATGTCCCAGTCTTCCCCTGTGCACTCGGATACATACGCGTACAAGAAAAATCCAAACCAGAACAACAACAAAAAACCCACAGGTGTGTTCCAGCAAGGGTTCATATGTGACATTAATGTTAAGAGTGGTTCCTGTGATTAGGAAATGTAGACCTCCGCTGCGCTACGTGGGGTGATGAGAGCTTAGGGAGATGAGATTCACTTGGCTAAACTAATACTTCCCTTAGCTTTTCAGGCCATTTACTGTCTCACTGAAATGTGTATGTCTCAAACAAAGCTGAACTTTTTCTTAATAGAAGTTCTTCGGCAATAATCCTGTAAATACATTTTGTAGATTGCGCTGTCTAAAATGGAAAGATGTAGAACTCTGAGTCTTGGGAGACTGTTAACCTTTCCTTATTTCCTGTGGGATCTCATGAAGGTTTGGGTCCTCACGGGGCTGCTGTTGTAGGACTGGAATCTCCCTTTTCACTGAAGACTCTCAGCAGAGCCACTGGGTACTCTTGTTATTTGGCTGCTTTTCTTTTTTATTAAATCTCATCTATTTTTTAATACTCTTTTATCACCAAACTATCTCAAGGAACTAGCAGGCACCAGCATTTAAATTCCATCTTATGGAGGTTTAAATGATATTGGTAAAAACATTACAACTCTTTTTCAGGGAAAATGGTACCATGAATATCATCAAACTCTCCTTCATTATCGAATATTGACATTCTGACACCATCACATTCTCATTCGCTGTCTAAGGCTTCTGAATCTGAAGGGCTCATTTCTGTAGTGTGGGGCAAATACAGCTTTTTAGTCCACATCAGAATTCTTTACTAAATTAGGAGATGTATAAGGTCAGCCTGCAGCAGAAATTGCACCTAACTCAAGAACTTTGGATACCCTGAAGGTCCATAGTACAGGTGTAACTTAGGAAGTCACAAAGTTCATCAAGATTGTCGTTGATGTATTCAAAGGAAAGTTGGCTCAGATGAGAAACTAATGGAAAGTATTGAATAAATAATATAATGCATCTACTTTTTTTTTTTATATTTACTATTTTCTGGTCTTTTTTGGATAGTTTTGTACCACCTAGTGAGGAAAACAGGAAAATTGTAACATCCATAAAGCAAGGTAAAAACCCTAAAATAAAATAGCCCCTTTGCAAAACTGGACTTCCCTTATATTATTTTTCCAAGTGCATCTTATTTATCTGTTGGATTTTTTTAAGGTCAAGTGTTTGGGCTCCAAGAACTTGTGAAACAGAAAT
Organism: Haliaeetus leucocephalus; assembly: GCF_000737465.1. Taxonomy (NCBI): domain Eukaryota; kingdom Metazoa; phylum Chordata; class Aves; order Accipitriformes; family Accipitridae; genus Haliaeetus; species Haliaeetus leucocephalus. The sequence continues at coordinate 3,594,699 of NW_010973199.1, read as the reverse complement.
ATGCTTTGGATGAAGCTGATGAAAGAGGGTGGTTTCCACTACATGAGGCTGCAGCTCAGCCAATTCAGCAAATACTTGAAGTCATTTTAGATGGTGAGTAAGGTAAAAATATCCCACAAGATAAAGGGAGCAGCAAAGAAACATAGAGCAATAAGCAGCCATCCACAACAACAAGCTAGAACTGTTTACTAAAAAAGATGTGATCAAATCCTCCACGGAGCGTCTTGCTTATGTTGTTTAAATATTCAGGCAAATTTTCTTTTTGGGAAAGTTGCATCAGTTTACACCAGCAAAGAACTTGGACAGTTTTTAATGTTTCATTCAGAAACCTACAGATGGAGCAAAAGTTACTGTTCAGTATTCAGTGCGGTTGACAGTGCTAGTTAGGTCAAGTTAAACATAATTACAAGTAATTTTCCTGAAGACTTAGCATTTAAGGATATGTGTATGTGTTAACAGCCTTGTGCTTTAATTTTGTTTTTTCTCACTTTCTTACCTCTAGCATCCTATAAAACAATGTGGGAATACAAAACTTGCGATGGAGAAACACCATTAACTTTGGCAGCAAAAGCCGGCTTTGTGGAAAATGTAAGAACTTTACTGGAAAAAGGTGTTTGGCCTAATACCACAAATGACAAAGGAGAAACTCCACTTCTTATCGGTAATTGCTTCCTCTCCCTGGGTTTAAGCAAAGTGAATGACAGCGCTTCCCCTCCACTAAGTACTCACCCAAGTACTCCTGTTGGCTTGTGCGGATTAGGTGCTGGTCATCTTTTTAGATGAAGCTAGATGCCCAGCACTTGGTGAAATGTACCCAACATTCAGTTCAACATTCATGATGCTTTAGGTGATCACTGAGCTGATCTTAAAGGTGCTCCTTATGCTTTAGGTGATTGCTGAGCTGCTCCTAAGAAAATGGAACCTATTTTTTTGTTCAAGGTATCTTCTCTGTATCTTCAGGTGCTATAAGACCTTTATGAACCTGGGCCTATTTGAGCACCTTAAGCTACAAGTATGGTACAAGAATAAGCTGTTGCTTTAACTTGAATGTGCTTTTTCTGGAGGTCTGGAGGTTATTGGAGATTTTTGGTTTTATCAGATGATTTCTTCAGGAGTAGGCAGGCATTTTCAATTGCAGAATCTCCCATCTCATTTCCCTCCCCGCTTGCACTGAAAATAAGCTTCAACTGCATTTCTAAGTAATACCCCAATCTAAAGAAAGATGATTTCTTTGGAAGATTTTATGCTATTGGTAGACTTAAATGAGCTTTACTATACATGAGTAATTTAGCTATATTAACTTCTAATTTCTGTTGAATTCTGTCTGAATATTCTTTCTGAACTTCTGTTCTCCTGAAGAGAATCGATCTGTGAAGTTAATACAATATAATAAAATACAATATATAATACAATTATCAGTACTAGAACATTCAGTTCTCTGAATTTTTAACTTTCATTAGATGTGATTACCGTATTAAAATTTTAAGGCCCTGAGGCATTTCTAGAGTGTTCCTTTGCAGTGTCTTGCTTTGCGTTATTTCAGCTCTTTGCAATAATTGTAAGTCTGTGAAACTTTTAAGCTATTTTCAGCCTTTGCTTTTAATGAATCCTGCAAGAAGTTAACTAGAGCTTATGAAAAGGGTCTTTTCCCCTTACAATGACAATTTATTTTCCTAAATATTTATCTATACAAACTCCTGAAAATGAGATTTGTCAGCTATGTATTGTTTATGTGATGCTTTTTATGTTTTTTTGTCACTTAGCACTGAAAATGTGGATGTAAATATTGTTGTGCATCATACATTCCAATCTTAGTGTCAGTGAACTAGAGGATCAGGTGCTTAACACTTAATAGATGATGCTCATGATTTAGTTACTCCTTTTAATTTTAAAGCTCTGGATTAAAGGGCTCTTCAGTACAAAGGTAAATGCTGAAGTATCTATCTAGTGGGATGATTTCTGCTTCCATGTACCTTTGGTAATACTCTACTTCAAAGCAATTGTGGATAATTACGAAGACTGTTGCCTCTTAAAAACCTTCTTACTTGTGTAATGGGACATTCACAAAACTTAAATTTGCAAACCCTAGGACCCTGATCTCCCTCAGCTGCCCCATCAGTCATTGGAGAGATCTATTCCAAAAAGGTAGTTCAGAAATAAAATTAGGCTCTTACTCAGGATCATTATTTTATATATAAATAATTTGCAGGTGTAGTTATCCATGAAAATTTCAAACCTGGAACCTCAAAAGGGCAGAACGTAGCCTTTAAGTATGACAGATGTCAACTGTACTTTGGCTGACAGCAGCCACTGAGTACACGCTAGGATTAGAGTTACCAGGTGACAAAGGTCACAAGTGGAATTTTCTGGGGACACTGTAATGTTTGCCCCAACTTTAGAAGTAAGGACCATATTTTATTGTTGCTTTTCCTTGTGATACACCTGCTTCTGCTTCCTCAGAATTGAAGTGGTGCTGCTTTTGCCCTCCATGCTCCAAACTGGCATTTTTTCCAGCTTGTGTCAGTTTACCTTGATTTCCCGAGCAGCTGACATTACCATTTGTTTACCAGTAAATTGGATTCCCAAATTTCTAGGACTGGAAATCTTTTCAATTTCCTCATATCACTACACAAGGAAAAGCTTTTCTAAACTTTTTAGATGTCTCTAAGTTTCAAGACGACATACCTGAAAATGTAATTGTATTATTTTCTTCCTTTTTAAAATATCTTCAAGCTGTAAGAAGGGGCTCTTTTGAAATGGTATCCACTCTGATTAAACACAACTGTAGTATCCACCAGCCATGCGTAAAACGTTGGTCAGCAATGCATGAAGCTGCAAAACAGGGACGCAAAGACATTGTTGCTCTTCTTCTGAAGAATGGTGGAAATGTGAACCTTAAAGATGGATATGGAGTGACACCATTAGGTGTTGCTGCTGAATATGGTCACTGTGATGTGCTGGAGCATCTTCTTCATAAAGGTATGTGGTCAGGTAAAAGGGAAATACACCTCTGCACTGGCATGCATCTTGCCTGGTTGCTGAGGTGGTTTAGGGTCATCATGGAAAAGGAAAAAAAGAGTAGTGATGAATGAGAAGATTTGGTTTCTTGGAAGGAAAGGAAGCATATATGAGTGTTCCTGCTAGACTGGAGTGATGCTTACATGTTTCCATAATGCATGTGAGAGGAGTGGCAGAGTTGATACCAATCTATTTCAGTCAAGGAGGGACTTACTGCTATACATGCCCTTCTTGCCCTTCTTTATTTCTCTTTACCCCCCTCCCTCCCCTCCCTCTTTCCCTTCCCTCCCTCCCTCCCTTCCCTTCCTCCCTTCCTGCTTTCCTTTCTTCCTTGTACAGAATTATATTGATATTAATTAATGAAATTAAGCATTTTTTAAATATGCCAGAATTTTGAAAAGCCTCAGTTACAACACGTATGTTCAAAGCAGACCCCATTCAGGTGAGCATTTGAACTTGTATCTGTACAACTCTTGCCTTTGAGTTTTAAATTTGCCACAAGAAATATTTCTTGTTTTAGTAAAGTTTTAACTTAAATACATCTGAAAATTAAGAGGTAAGTACTCTGGGCTTGTTTTTCTGATGATCTGCAAATCACTTTGGATATAATTGTAAACTCTGTATCCTCCATCAAGGTGGAGATGTCCAGGCCTTAGCAGATGATGGTGCATCGATACTGTTTGAAGCAGCTGGAGGAGGTAATCCAGACTGCATAGCCCTTCTTTTGGAATACGGAGGAAGTGGCAATGTGCCTAATAAGGCAGGACTGCTTCCCATACACAAAGCCGCTTATGAGGGACATTACCTGTGAGTATGAGCTTGGACTTTACATTTTCTTTAAGATACAATGTGGCACATGGTCACATTGAAGACGACTGTGGTAAACTTGCAAATGTATAGATCATTTCTATTTCAGAAATGCCTATGTTGCATTAGTTTGAATTAACTTTCAAGTGTTTTTTAGTATAAACAAAGCAAAATGCAAAACATACTCCTTAGAACTAAGTGAAAACCACTGAAACAACTTAAACACAAGGTCCTATTGACAGTGCTCAAAACTGGTGTTTCTGTGTTTGGATCTTCTTGTGTAAAGAGTCTAGCTGGTGATTTAGCATATAGCTGGATAAGGGTCATTTTCTTCCTGCAGGAAAGCGATGCCTAACTAGTTTTATTCACTGTTTCTTAGGGCCCTGAAGTATCTCATTCCGGTCACATCCCAAACCGCAATCCAGAAAAGTGGGTTAAGCCCTGTTCACTCAGCAGCAGATGGCCAGAACTCGCAGTGCGTAGAGCTTCTCATTGAAAATGGTTTTGATGTCAACACTCTCTTGGCTGAACACATTTCATGTAGTTACGATGATGAAAGGAAAACCGCACTTTATTTTGCTGTTTCTAACAATGACATTCTTTGCACTGAAATACTGCTCAAAGCAGGGGCAAATCCAAACAAGGATCCTTTAAACTGTCTTCTTGTGGCAGTGAGAGCTGGCAACCATGAAATTGTAAGGCTGCTCCTATCTTACGGAGCAAATGTCAATTGCTACTTTATGTTGGTTAATGATACGCATTTCCCCAGCGCCATTCAGTACGCTTTGAATGATGAGGTGATGCTGAGGCTGTTGCTCAACCACGGATATAATGTGGAGATGTGTTTTGACTGTATGCATCAAGATATCTTTGGAAATTCTTTTGTGTGGTCAACTCCAGAAGAAGAGATTCTCCCTGGGTGGACTTCTTCTGTAATAAAGGATAATCCAGTAAATACATACCTTCCTTCCTTCTCTTCACTGTGCTCTTTTCATTAGTTAGGTTTAAACATTCCAAATTATCGTGCAGAATTAAGATTAACATACGGGCGAAATCCTTCTTTAAAACACCCTAAAAATAAAACAGCCATTTTTCATTTTCTACTCTGGGATAGAGAAAATTATGTACATAGAGTGGTTTTAGATTAGGGTTCGTATATTAGAGATTTAGGAAGGAAGTTTTAGGAAATCATGAGGCAGGATTCTGGAATTCCTGTTTGTGTCCTAACCAACGGAGTAGATGTGTTTCCAAAGAGATATCGCTGTTGAACAAAACAGTGCTGCAAATATAGCAATGTCATAATAATTATTGGCCTTCAGGCCCGTCCAGATGAATTAAGGGATCGCCAAGGTTAAGCATGGAAGAAAATGGCTTTTAAAGTAACCTACCTAGGCATCAATTAATACTTTAAATTATCTTGTGTAATTGCTTTAAAATGTGTTATTTTGGCATTCCTCTGCACAGATTTTGAAATTATGACATGATGTGTTTTCCCTTTCAGTTCTGTGACTTTATTGCTGTTCCTTGGTTGAAACATTTAGCAGGAAAAGTGGTTCGTGTTTTAATAGATTACATGGATTATGTTCCTCTATGCACAAAAATTAAATTTGTCTTAGAAACACAGAAAGAATGGACAGAGATACGTCAGATATTGGGTAAATATCTAACTTCCAATTAATGATGTTATGATTTATTATAGGGGACTTTAATTGCTTATGTCAGGTGACATTCATCCAAAGTGTTTTAGCAGTCCAAATGTGTACTAGCTAAGAACCAGGTTGTGCCAGTCACCCAGTCCTCAGATCGAGACAGATATTTACTTCTTGCCACTGGTCATAAATTAGTTAATTGGACTGGAATACGGCAAACATGCACCTGGTGAGAATTGATCTCATAAGGAATGTCACTGTTGTGTGGGAAACCCTTTTAGTTAACCAAGACCACTGAGGTACTTCTCAAACTCCTTATTAACCCATGTGACACTAGTCATTGCACAGCTATGGGGCACAGCTTTTGTAATTGGGGAATATTGCTCACACTTCCATCCTTCTTTTTGCTCCCTTGATCTCTCAAGTCTATTAATTGTTCAAGGATTATCATAAGAGCATGTTTTAGGTCCCACTATGTTCAAGGTGGTGGGTGGTGACAATGCATGTAACATCACAGTCTGTGTATCATCATTTCCTAACTCCGATTTACATGATACACATCTAGAGTTGCAATTACTAATACCATAATTGAATAATATTTCTTATGTATGCTTGACTTTTGAAGTTCTACACATTAGCCTGGACCTTCCCCCATTGGTGGCATCAGCAATAGGTTTCACCCACCTTAACTTAAAAAAATCTGTTGGGGAATGTATTGAATGTTCTCTTTGCATAAATTAATTTTATTTGACTTTTTTTTTCCATTTTAAATAGAATTTGATTTAACATCACCTGTTAAAGAGCAAAATATTTATGTTTAAAACTGGTACCCTGTATTTAATTTTGCTTTGGTATTTTACACTGGAATGCAGAGGAAGTCCTTTTTGTTAGTGTCACAGGAACATCAAAATAATGTGGTAGTCTTAACTACTGATATTTTAAGTACCTTATGTTCAGGAAGACTACATTAAACTGCGCTCTTTGACTGATGTAAATTCTGATAAGAAGTATTTGTTTAGAAGACTGAGCAGGCCCAAGCATGGTAAGTTCTGGTCCTGGTGCCTTACTGATACAGCAGAAATGGAAGGTGCCACAGCTGGCCTCAACATGCAATTTTTAAGATATGCACCTAGGGAAAGGAGAGACCATTCATCAATTGCCATTGATTATGCTAAATAAGGTCCTCATTTAGGTGTTCAGATGGGTGCCTTGGAGACAGAGTACAGTGTGCATATTTCCAAAAGTAAGACAAAAAAAGGCAGATATCAGATGAAAGAAGTTTGATTAATAGCAGCAGCATGTATCATCACAATTTTGAAGTTAAAAGAATGCTATTTTATTCGGAAGTGGCAAAATAATAACGGCCCAAGGTAATAGATTTTATTATGAATTTTATTAGAGCAAGTTTTGGGATTGTGAACTGGCTTACAGTCATTAATAATTTTTCTACTATTTCTCTCTCACTATTATGTTTAGATAATCCTCGCCCATTGAAACATCTGTGTCGTCTGAAAATACGTAAACTCTTGGGGTTAAGGAGACTCCAGAAACTGTCATCCATGACGAAGTTTCCACTTCCACCAGTTCTCAAGAACTATATCCTATATAAAGAATATGATCTGTATGGAAAAGGGATATGTTTAGAATAGTTTTTAAAAATACCTGCATACTGTCTGTAGTTTGACTCATTTCCTCACTATTTTCTACTAGCTAAAGAGCTGCTTGGTGCTTTATATACATTCACAACATTCTGATATTTGTTGTTAATAGCTCTTTTACGGGAACAAATTTTTCTTCAAACTAGTACATTAAAGCTCATGTTTTAAACACATTGTACTATCTAAATGTAGGCTAAAATCAGAATAAGGACACTATAATAATTATGTAGAACAGTACACTTTAAATGGGAATTCAGATTAATAAAGAATAGAAGAAGAATTTTCCTGATGGACTTCCCAATGAAGATGATAAATACAATTGCTGCTCTCAGTTTGTAGCGTTAATTTATCTCTAAAAGAAAATAAATGTCTAACTTAGCTTGTCAAAGAAAATTAAACCACTAAATCCACATCTCTGTCATGTAATTGGCCTGAAATGTAGCACATTTTGTACTTTGAAAATCATGGTCCTATTATAAAATTGTCCAAACACTTCAAAGATTCTTTTTAGCTGTTTTTCCAAAGTGTTTGCTCCCAGGTACGACTTGTGTGTGTGCCAGTACTGCATGTTTTAATGCTTGGCAAAGTTTGAGGGACTTTAAGTAGGCTGTTATAAAGAAAGAGTAGATTTTGATGGATGAACAAACCAGGAAATTGAGCAGCATATCCCCTTGGTTGAGACATGTTGCAATGTCATAACTTTAATTATGTTTCCTACGGAGATTTGACAGATCACTTCTTGACCAGACTTAACAACGCCCTCAGTCATGCTGTGATGCACTTGGCAGTATGCTTCTGCATGTCTAGAGAAAAACACATCTGATCAAATATTCTTTAAATTACTCTATTAAAAGTGGATTGTGCTTACTCCCTTTGCTATTCTACCATCCCTTCCATCTTGGGGGGAAAAAAAGACAAAAAAGAGTCCAAACCCCCCAAAATTCAGAAAAGATTTCAGTTGGTGGATGTCAGGATTACAATAGTGCATAGTCAGAGTTTAGCTAAACATGTAATTAAAGAGAGATGCTGGTTATCACACACATACACGCACTCGCATAAACCAAAGGTCAGCTCAAGCATCCTTCTGCCCTGCTCCCTACACTGGCTCTCCCTGTTCTTCAGAAATTCTCCTTATTTGCTGGACATCATTGTCATACATAACTTACTAAAACCTCAGTCAGGGATGTAAATTTCACTTCCAAAGGCAGCTATATCAGTCCTTTGTGGTTCTGTCCTTCCTCACAACAGATTTACAGGAGCAAATAGAAGGAGTGAAAATTACTGGTCTGGGACATGTAGAGGGTTGAACAGAAGGCTTAATTACTGCTTCTTCTCTCACTAGGGCTACTATTCATCTGGCTTTCCAAGACATGTCCTCTGGGTTTTTTGCCAGAAATTTTGACCAGGATGAACAAGAGGAATTTGGTCACTTGTGAAAAATTTCTAGGTATCTGGCATCTGGGCCAGGCCCCTGACAGGAGGATGCCCTGGGTGACTGGTGACTCCAGGCATGGCCTGAGCACAGAGCGCCCGGTGAACCCAACACAGCTGTCCACAGTCAAGTGTCCACTGACCAAAACATCCTGGACATACCAGGCTAAATGCATGCATGCTGCATAACCTATAAACTGATATTTCTGTGTGGGAATTCCTAAACAGAAATATAGGCTTAATAATAGTATGTCTTAAATAGTGGTAATTTTAATGAATACAGTGACCACAACACAAGAATCTGGGTAGTCACGTATCTGATACAGTATACTGCAACCAGCGAAGGAAACATGATCAAATAGAGCTTTAGACAGGAGATTTTAAACCCTTTCTGTGGCTAGAGCCAAATTCCATTAGTAATTTTAGTTCATGGGCCAAGGTTTATATTTAGGACTTTATACACGCCTCAGGCAATAGTTACATTGCCTGCGGCATCAAAGCATGCAGCTCTAGGACAGAGCATTGCCCCAAGTGTTTAAAATATCATGAACTAGTCCTTAGAATATCATTAGGTAAGCTAAAAAGACATAATATTCCTGTGTTTATCTTTTAAACAACACATCTGGGCTCTTTTTCTTGTTTGGTAGCCTGTTATAGAAGGTGGCCTAGTGCTGTTTTAAAGCTTTTCTGTCCTTCAACATTGAAGTTGTTTATTTACTGAAGACTTTTTCCCCCCACTGGATGCTAAAGGAAATACAACACTATGAGAAAGCATCTTTAATGCTTTCAAATCATCTGTGAACTGAATGGAGGCAGGAGGGGCAAGACTTTGGTTTAAATGGAATATAAGGCGAGATAGACATGGAAAGGGAGCTGTTTACCCCATGTTATGCTTATGGCACAGTTAGGAATTGAACACAAGTCTTTTGACTCCCATGTTTTGCAGCCAGACCATTGAATACTACTTTTATGGAGTTGAGTATGTGGTAGTGGGAGCAGGAAATGTAACTGGTCCAGGACTGGTGGTTGTGTCAAAAGAGGCAAAGGCAGCAGCCCCAGATGGAAGAAGAGAATGGTAGGAAAAAACTAGTCCCTTTTTCCCTGCTTGGACTTTGACTGAACCCTTGCAACACTGGGGTTTAATTTTCTCTGCTATATGGGTGTGCCTCATGGGGTGTTCCACCGCAACCCAATTCCATGGCATGTCTACCCCATGGACGACGTTGGCTAGAAGTAATTAAATGCCCTGGCATTGAATCAGGCATGCTCTGGGGTAGGGACTCCTATTGGTTTGGGGACAATGTTTGAAAGCAGAGGTATCATTTGGTCTCTGTTTCTCATAAAATCTGACACAAGCAGCTGCACCAGACTGATGAGCTCTCCAAGGAGCCAGACATTCAACAGCGGTTACGTCAGCCTTTGCAGCACCAGCGAGACAGACTTTGTAGCTGTAAGTGTTTTCATAGCTCGGTGAAGGACCAAACCATAGCCGTGAGTTCTGTATATGACCAGCTATTCCCTGTAGGGACTGTAAAGTTGTGTGCCTTCCATAAAACTTCCATACACTGGCTAACATCTAATCTTGGGAGCTGGCACGGCAGGTCCTTGTTCTGGGTATCAAGGGGAGTCAATTTTAGTGTTTCACAGCAGTTACTGTTCTGGCTCGGGCTCTTTGTGCCTGCGCTGCCCTTTCTCAGGCTGTTGCTGATAGCACAGGAGTCATGCATGGAAAAACACAGTCACAAAGCCACGGGCTCTTTTGTGTCTACCCTGGGGTAGGGCAAAGGGATTTTTTCTGACCCTTCCTTGGAGCAGAAGAAAGCTTCTACAATATCCAGCTGTTTAGCTATGGTGTGCATGGAGAAAAGTAGCATAAATTCATGATTGCTTATCTCTGTAGCACAGGTCTCATCTCTTGCTTTTCCATCACTCCCTTTAGTATGCACCTAATCAACATTCTTTTGCCCTCACCTCTGTGTCTTCTGTGTAACCAGCTTTGCCTCCCTGGTGTACTCTGCCACAGCTCTGGTCTACCTGCTAAATCAGTCCTTTTAAAGCCTTCCCCCTGCTTTTTCTTTCATGTGAGCCTTAGGACTGATAGACCTCTGCTCAGGAAAATGGTATCAAGAAAAGTAATTCCATCCAAAGTGATTTTCAGCCTTAATGGCCCTATTCAGCCTTCTTGTTTTCCTGACCTTTCTACTGGAAGTTGTTTGTTTAGGCTGCAGTAACTAAAAATGGCACCTTGCCCCCCAAGGTGCCTATCCTTCAGAGTCCTCTTCTGCACCCTACAGATAATGACCTTCATTCAAAAATACACTGTCTGTCTCCAAATGCATGGAGCAGTCTTCAGAGAAATCCATCCTGGTTCTTTACCAGGACAAATGCTGGATAAATCAGAAAGAAGTACATGGGTAAGTGAACCAAATTACTGTATAAATATTTAAAGGTATATATTGCAATGGGAAGCATTTTCTCTCTGAAATGCTCCTGTAAGTGTCACTCATACCAGCAAAAGAGGTACTTAGATCAGGAGAAATACTCTCTGAGGAATCTGTGTTTTGCGTTTCTCCTGAAAAGCTGTTAAAAAGGTATTAGTAAATTGTTAGTAGTCATAAGACTGATATAACAATCTAGCTCTGGTGACACGTACAAGGTATTTGCATTTAATTTCCAAAATTTACAATATTTCAGTAGAAATCTCTACATTTGATCAGGCAAAACCATTGCCTTTTGTCTGCATATTCTGTGCATGGTAGATATAGTGCCCAGAACTCCCATTATCATTAATATGGACTATTTAAAAAATAGACATAAACAAAGACAATAAATTTGCTTAGTTAGTACTGCTGCTTGTATTTAATTCCCTATGAATTACATCACTTGTTTATATTGCTGGGATCTCCTTTTAAAAAAAAGCTTAATAAACACACACTGTTAAAAAAAAGTGACAAAACCCAAGGAAATGCTAAATATAGAAGTACCTGTGTTGCTCTCTGTGTATAAAGAAATAGAGCAATTTTTTTATCTGAATGACAAACTGTAGGTTTGGCTAAGCTACATGGGAGAACTGTCTGGGACTAAGGCATTAACAAAAGATTAAATCCATGCACTTTTAATGTAAATCACTTATAATTTGATAACTACCCAACCTGGACATACAATTATGTTATATTTGCAAATACCACCACAAATAATGTAATGCTTACAATGGCAGATGTTACCTATTTTATCATGCTTTTTTTGGGAAAGAATAGGCTAACTGCAGATGCTTAAACAGCATCCCATTCGAACTGCACTTCCAAAACCCACATTTTTTTTGTGCATGCAGCAGTTCCTCTGCTACTTTCTTTGCAATACAGTGGCCTCTACTTCCTGTCCAAACCTGTTGAGCAATATCACCATGTAATTCCAAACAGCTGCTGTGGTCACCCTATGTCTGTACATCAGTAGCAAGTGAAATTATTTCTATATATAGTTTGTAAATCTGTTGGCAATGTCTGTAAAGCACACTGAGATTCTTCCTGAGGGATAAGAGCAGCTATATGAAAGCAAGAGCATTAAGATCATCATTGCGTACAAAGCAGTTTATCTTTCGGTGTGGCAGAAACTGGCACTGAGGAAACGGCCAGTCTGCAGAGACGTGGAGGAGCACTTGCTTTGAGCAAAACCCTGACAGGAATAGTTTGTGCTGTCAAAGATAAGCAGGTTCATCTCGCGCTGTTATTACAGAACATGACATGGTACTGACAGAAGATGATTAAAAAGTATTGGCTGTGTAGGAAGGAAAGAAAACTGGGAACGGGAATGATGTTTATTCAGTAAAATTTATTTGTCCCTCTCGCCTTCCCTATTTTAGTGTGATTCAGGTAGGCAAAAGGGGCAATAAACCCTGAGCCTGCTGCACCCTTGGCACTCAGCTGCATGCCTCTCTGTATAATCAAACAGACTTTCAGGATCCGTGGACAAAGGACAGCGGGTGCCTGTGCAATGTGGGCGGTGAGTTTTCCTTCTTTTAATCAAAGGTTGAGGAATTTGGTAGTCCAGAAGCATTCTTATTTGCACCCAGATGAATTATTTCCCCCAGTGCTTCCCTGCAGCCAGGTCAGCCTCTTGACTCCCCTTCCAAGATGCATCCTTAGCTCTTCCCATCAGCAGCACTGTCAGAGCCCATTCACTTCTTCACTCGCCATGATTCTTCTGTCCTCTTGATAAGCAAGGCAACCCAAAGACCCCTGCCATCCAAATACATCAGATGAGTGGTTGCCCCATGGCTTGTTGATACATGGTGTTGTATATAGACTTCTGGTTATGTGCCCAGCAGCTGTTGGGAACGCTGTTTTCGCAACTAATCTGAGCAATAAGGCAGCCCATATGCACATGTTTGTGAGTGAAAGTTGATCACTGTTTGTGATGGGTCCGAGTTGTTAAGCTATGATCTGGACCTGGAATCTGCCCTCCCGGTAGCCTGGGGTGTGCTGCAGGGGATCAGCAGGAAAAATCCATCTTTGAGTTAGGATGCTGAGTCCGATTCCCAAGCAAACACTGGTTTTGGATCAGGGTCATCTCTAAACTTACCCCACTTTTTGTTTCCCCAGCATGGATGAAGGGAAAGATCTTTTTCTCCCGTGTGACTCCCTGTTTACGGCATCACCGGGAGGGATGGACTGGACAACAGAATCATCTGGCATAGAGAAAAGCAGCTGAAAAATTGTTCCTTCAAATGCCTTCAGCGCATGCTTTATCCCATTTGCTCTGCTGATACCACTGTTAAATGTAGGTGATGACACATCCTTTTCAGGAACAGCGCGACGTCCACAATTTTCGCAAGTTACGCTAGTCCCCCAGGGGAAAGAGCCACAGCTTGTCCCGTCCGTCTGCCTCGCGGTCCGGTTTAGGTGCCAGGTTGCTGGCCCTTTGTCTCTCCGGGCCGGTTTGGACTCTGCGTTCAACCTGGGCCTGTACAAGCAGGATACAGAAACTGAGAGGGACGCACACGTGTGTATATGTATCTATATATATCTGTATATCTGTCTCTCAGCTGACCTAGGCGGGAGCGGGGAGGCAGGCAGCGAGGAGCACGGGGCAGGCCGGGGAGGGAAGCC